>NW_007251379.1:353145-619445 GCF_000164805.1 Carlito syrichta | reverse complement strand
AGACCTTTACAATGAAAACTACAAAACACTACTCAAAGAAATCAAAGATGACACAAACAAGTGGAAAAATATCCCATGCTGATGGATTGGAAGAATGGACATTGTGAAGATGTCCATCTTACTTAAGGTAATCTACATATTTAATGCAATACCCATCAAGTTACCAGCAACATTCTTCTCAGACCTAGGAAAAACAACACAGGAATTCATATGGAAACACAAACGACCAAGACTAGCCAGAACAATCCTCAGCAAAAAAAAACAAAGCAGGTGGTAGCACATTACCAGACTTCAAACTGTACAATAAAACTACAATAATCAAAACAGCTTGGTATTGGTACAGGAACAGGCATACAGATCACTGGAATAGAATTGAGATTCCAGAAGCAAAACCTCAATTTCTCAACAACTCATCTTGGACAAAGCTTCCATCATCTACCAGTGGGGAGAGGAGAACCTATTCAGTAAATGGTGCTGGGAAAACTGGCTGACCACATGCAGAAGATTAAAACAGGACCCCTATCTATCCTCATACACAAAAATTAATTTTAAATGGATCAGAGACCTAAATGTAAAACCTCAAACCATAAGAACCTTAGAAAAGGAAGGATATACCCTCATGGAAATTGGAACTGGCATCCAATTCCTGAACAAAACTGAAACCCACAGGTCATAAGAGAGAAGATAGACAAGTGGGACCTCATTAAACTGACAAGCTTCTGCAAAGCCAAAGAAACCATCAAGAGAGCAGGGAGACAGCCTACAGACTGGGAAAAAGTATTTGCCAACTCCAGGTCTGACAAAGGCTTAACATCTCAGATCTACAAGGAGCTCAAATGTGCTGAAAAGAAAAAAACAAACAACCCCATTATAAAATGGGCAAAAGATATGAACAGACACTTCTCAAAGGAAGACATCCAAGCTGCCAACAGACGAATGAAAAAATGTTCAACCTCACTAATCATCAGGGAGATGCAAATCAAAACCACACTGAGATACCACCTAACTCCAGTCAGAATGGCAATTATCAATAACTCAAAAAATAACAGTTGCTGGAGAGGGTGTGGTGAAAAGCAAACACTTCCACACTGTTGGTGAGAGTGCAAACTAGTACAACCTCTGTGGAAAACAGTATGGTGATTCCTAAATGCTCTAAATATTGACCTCCCATATGATCCCACAATCCCTCTACTGGGAATATACCCTGAAGAACTCAAATAACTCTATAAAAAAGATACCTGCACACATATGTTTATCACAGCATTGTTCACAATAGCAAAAACATGGAAGCAACCATGTTGTCCATCAAAAGAGGACTGGATTAAAAAAAATGTGGTACATATACACGATGGAATACTATGCAGCCATAAAAAAGAACAAAATCATGAATTTTGCAGCAACCTGGATGGAACTAGAGTCTATAATACTTAGTGATCTCTCACAGAAGCAAAGATCTGAGTATCACATGTTCTCACTCATCTAGTGGACCTTGAACATCCAACGTAATACTATAAGAAAATGACTGACAGTGGTGGGAAACTATGGGGGGGAGGGGAAGGGAGATGGGATTAATGCTAGTAAATATCTGTCTGGGGATGGGGAGACACCTCTTATCCATAAGGGTGCCTGAACGAAGCATATTTGTATACCTAACCCTTAACTGTACCCCACAATATCATAATAAAAAATATTGATTAAAAATAAATAAATAAAAAAAAAAACAAAAACAGTGTGTGAGGTATCCTGTGGAATGGAGGTGGAAATGAGGCAGAGTCAGTATAGGGCATACTGTTTTTCTTTCTTTTCAAAATTTAGGAGACGCATGAAAACCATAAGAATATGCTAATGCACTCACTATTTACAATGGCAAGATGCATGTACACATGCACACACACATAGGGACTTATTCTTTCACCCACTGATAGAATAGTAAAAATTGCAAAGAAATGACCCAAGTAGTTGTATAATGATGACCAGAAGATAGAGTAAGAATGAGACCTAGCTTACGACTCTGGTCCTTCTCATGTAAGATTCAAGCCAGTCCCATCAAGACCTCAGAAAAGGGTTCAGGCAAAAATAGCCATCTCAGCAAAAGTTCAATTTAGGAAAATGAAGTTCAATTTTGGCAAATTAAGTTTTGCCAAATATAAACTGCCAGACATAATGTTCAATTTCAGCCTCAAATTGTGATTAGGTTAATTTCTACTAAATAGATACCATCTTATAAAATAAGTGCTAGCAAATTTATTGCAATTTTCTTTCTTGCAAGTCGTAAGATAAATTTTCTTTTCTTTTGTCTTTACCTCTTTTTTCCCCCAAAGGGAGATTTGTGTAATGTCTTTTATGTTGCTTCACTGACAACCTGAAAATACCATTTAAATAACACTGTTATTAATACTAGAATTCTATTAAAGAGATTATTTCCTTCATTAAACAAATCATTATGATTATGGCAGTTATTTTTATAATGAACAAATAAAAATAAAATAGATATAAAGATAATTAATTTTAAAATTCTCACATACATTTATATAATAAAGACACACATATACTTATTCATATATCCTTTAAGTGACTGTTACTGTCTCTGTGCCTGGCTATGTATGGGTCAAAAGATTAACATCTTTATTTTTAAATTAATTAATTTATGTTCTGCCTCATTAAAAAATGTTTTGAGGCCATTAAAAAAATTTAGCAGAGTTCAAAACTTCAAACATTTCTGGGTTAGCTTTCCACCTAAACAAAAAGAGATGAACAAGAACTGATGTCTGTGTAAAAATAACACAATTTAAATTAAAAAGAGATATTAAAATCTATTGCAATGTTACCCCACAACAGTTCCTTGTCCTTGAAGAAAAACCAAAAGAAAAGAAGAAAAAATATGATTTCACGGTTACCTTAGAAAATTCATGGCTAGAATTACTCCCTGCTGATCTATATAGATATGATAACCTTATACTACTTAGAATTATTATGACTTGATTTTGAGATAATTTTTATACCAAAATATGTTTTACTATAGTATTAAAAGCCAAATTAATATTTTTTCACTATTGAATAAATTAAGCCTGACACTAAGACACTTAACAGAAGTATATTTATAAGGGCATGTCACGGTCAGAGAGGCCAGTGTTTAAAGAGCCACGTACACTGTCTTCAATCATGCTAATGCTTTTTTGGCCAAAGAGCTCTTACTATTATCATAGGTCATTTATTTTCTATATTCATTTTAACTTTTTTCAAAATGTATATCAAGGTATCCTTTTATTTCCTGGATTTCCTAAAATTATTTTTACCTCATCCCTATAACAAAATGTTTTTAATATCTTGAGATCAGAATAGCAGAATACAAATTGCAAAATTATATCCATTTTCTATCTTTTCAACAAGGCTCATATTTTCTTTCTCTCTCTCTCTCTCTCTCTCTCTCTCTCTCTCTCTCTCTCTCTATCTCTCTTTCTTTCTTTCTTTCTGTTGGAGTCTCACTCTGTTGCCCTGGCTGGAGTGTAGTGGCATGTTCAAGGCCACCACAACCTCGACCTACTGGGCTCTGGAGATCCTTCCGCCTCAGCCTTCCAAGTAGTTGGAACTACAGGCATACGACATCATGCTTGGCTAGTTTTTCTTGATTCATTGTAGAGATAAAATCTTGCCAAGTTTCCTAGGCTGGTCTCGAACTTGTAGGCTCAGGCAATCCTCTCACCTTGGTCTCCCAAAGTGCTGGGGTTATAAGTGTGAGCCTGGCCCTCATATTTCATTTCAGAAGTGCTATGCACCATGCCAGAGACTCACGGGTGGTGGCATAAGAGAGAGCTGGGAATAAAATAAGTATTAACATGGCTTTATAAAGATGCTCACATAAACAAACCAATCTAGTATCTCAAATTTAGAAACTCATCTTTATTTTTAAATTTATTATTGATAAGTTAAAGACTGCACATATTTATTATGCACAGCATGTTTTAAAATATGTATACACTGTTGAATGACTAAAATCGAGCAAACAAGCAAATGCATTATCACACATATTTATTGTTTTTTTGTGATGATAACACTTAAAATATACTACTAGTAATTTTCTTTTCTTTTTTTTTTTTCTTTTGAGTAGAAATCTCACTCTGTCACCCAGGCTGGAATGCAGTGGCACATCACAGCCACCGCAGCCTCAACCTGCTGGACTCAGGTGATCCTTCTGTCTCAGCCTTCCAAATAGGTGGAATCACAGGTGCGCACCACCATGCCCAGCTACTTTTTTTATTTATTGTAGAGACGAGGTCTCACGAAGTTGCCTAGGCTGGTCTCAAATCCTTTGGCTCAGGCAATCCTCTTGGCTCCGCCTTCCAAAGTGCTGGGATTACAAACGTGAGGCCTGGTCCTAGTAATTTTTGAGAATATAATACATTGTTACAAACTATAGTGAATTTGCCACACAACAGATATCTTGAACTGAATCCTCCTAACTAAAGTTTTTACTGGTTATTACTGATTCAATTGCCTTACTCATTACTGGTTATCCAGATTTTGTATGTACTTATGAGTTGGTCACGGCAGATTGTATGTTTTTAGGAGTTCATTCATTTCCTCTGTGTTGTCCAATTGTTGGCACGTAATTGTTCATAGTAGTCTTTTAGAATCCTTTGTACTTTTGTGGTCTCAGTTTACGATTTTGAGTCTCTTTTTTTTCAGTCTAGCTAAAGTTTTGTCAATTTTGTTTATCATTTCAAAACTTCAAAACCCAACCTTTAGTTTCATTAATCTTTTCTGTTGTTCTTCTAGTCTCTGTCTCATTTGTTTTTGCTCTGAGCTTTACTATTTTCTTCCTTCTACTAACTTTAGGCTTAGTTTGCTCTTATTTTCTAAGATCCTTGAGGTGCAACATTAGGTTGTTTATTTGAGATATTTTTGCTTTTTTGATGTAGACATTTATTACTATAAACTTACCTATTAGATCTGCCTTTTTTTACATCCCATAAGTTTTGATATGCTGTGTGTCCATTTTCATTTGTCTCAAGATATTTTTCAAATTTCACTTTTAATTTCTTCTTTGACCCATTTGTTGTTCAGGAGCATGGTGTTCAATTTTCATAAATGTGTGAATTTTCTGAAATTACTCCTGTTATTGATTTCTAGTTTTATGATATAATGGCCAGAAATCATACTAGATATGATTTAAATATTGTTAAATTGTGATTTAAATATTGTTAAATCCGTTCCCACTTGCTTTGTGGCCTAACATGCAACCTATCTTAGAGAGTGTTCCACATGCACTTGAGAAGAGTATATATTCTGCTGCACTTGGATACAATGTTCTGCATGTCTATTAGGTATATTTGGTTTAGATTGCAGGATGTTTCCTTACTGATATTTTTTCTGAATAGTGTGGCCATGATAGAAAAAGGGTACTGAAGGTCTCTACTATTTCTTGCATGAGAGTCTATCCCTCCCTTCTGAACTATTAATATTTGCTTCATATATTTTGGTGCTCTGAAGTAGAGTGCATATATAATTACAATGGTCATATCCCCTTGATGCATTGCACCTTTCAACATTATATAGAGACCTTCTTAGCTATTCTATTTATTTGCATTCAAGGTAATTATTGATACAAAAGGATTTATAATTCCCATTTTGTTCATTGTTCTCTGATTGTTTGGTAAGAAACATCCTCTGATCCTTTCTTCTTCTGTTGCTGTCTTCCTTTGTGATTGGGTGATTTTCCTTAGTGGTATACTTTGATTCCTTATTTTTTATCTTTTGTGTATCTATAGTAAGTTTGTGCTTTGCTGTTTACAGGAGGATAACAGAAAACATCTTTAAGTTATAAAAGACTATTTTAAGCTCATAACATAAACTTTGACCACATTCCAAAATTCTACACTTTTACTCCACCCACACACCTGCAATTTATATTTCAATTCACATGTCACAATTTAGATCTTTTTATATTGTGTATTCCATAGCAAATTATTATAGTGATCATTATTTTTAATAATTTTGTTTTTTCACCTTCATACTAAAGATATAAGTAATTTGCATACCATCATTCATAATAGTATTAGAATAGTACTGTATTCTGAATTTGACTATACACTGAATTTTACCAGTGAGTTGTAGGCTTTCATATTTTTTCATGTTACTAATTATCATCCTTTTCTTGTATCTTTAAGAACTATCTTTTAACATTTCTTGTAAGACAAAACTGGTGGTAATGAACTCTCTAAGTTTGTTTGTCTGGGAAAGTCTTTTCTTCTCCTTTATTTTTAAAGAACAGCTTTCCCAGCCGGGCTCGGTGTCTCAGCCTGTAATCCCGCGCCTTTGGGAGGCTGAGGTGAGTGAATTGCCTGAGCCCGCAGGTTTGAGACATGCCTGGGCAGCGAGACCTCATCTCCACAATAAATAAAAAAAAAAAAAATCAGCCGGGCGTGGTAACGCATGTCTGCAATTCTGGTTACTTGGAAGGCTGAGGCGGAAGGATCACCAGAGCCCAGCAGGTCGAGGTCCCAGCCACCGCACTCCAGTCTGGGTGACAGTGAAACTCCAACTCAAAAAAAAAAAAAAACCAGCAGCTTTCCCAGGTAGAATATTATTGATTGGCAGGTTTTTGTTGTTTTTTTTTCTTTCTTTCAGGATTTTGAATATATCATCCCATTCTCTCTGGTTCTGTAATATTTCTGCTGAGAAATCTGCTACAGGTCTTTTCAGAACACTGTTATATGTAATATGTTCCTTTTTTTCTTGCTGCTATTGGGATACTCTTTTTGTCTTTGCTTTTTGACAGTTGAATTCTAATATGTCTTGGTGTAGTCTTGCTTGAATGAATCTTATTTGATCTTCATGTTCTTGGATTATTATCTTTTTCCCAGATTTTGCCAGTTTCTGCTATTATTTTTTTTATTTTTTATTTTTTTTGGAGTCAGAGTCTCACTCTGTTGCCTAGGCTAAAGTGCAGCGAGTGGCACGCTCACTTCATGGCCATTGCCCAAGCTGGAGTACAGTGGCACAGTCACAGCCACGGCAGCCTCTACCTGCTGCACTCAGCTAATTTTTGGATTTATTGTAGAGATGAGGTCTTGCTAAGTTGTCCAGGCTGGTCTCAAACCCCTGGGCCCAGGTAATCCTCTCACCTCAGTCTCCCAAGGTGATGGAATTACAGGCATGAGCCACCACATGCTTGGCCTATTATTTCTTTAAATATGCTTTCTACACCTTTTCTCTCTCTTCTACTTCTAGAACTCCTGTAACATGTATGTTTGCTCTTTTAATGCTGCTTCATAAAACCTGTAAGCTTTCTTCATTCATGTTCATATACTTCTCTTCTCCAACAGTATATTTTCAAATAACCTGTCTTCAAGTTCATGAATTCTTTATTCTGCTTGATAAATTCTGCTGTTGAAGTTCTCCATCACATTTTCTTTTTTTGAGCCAAGGTCTTCCTCTGTCGCCCAGGCGGGAGTGCAATGACATAATCATGGCTCACTGCAGCCTCAACCTTCTGGGCTCAGGTGATCCTTGTGACTCAGTCCTCTGAGTAGCTGGGATGACAGATACATACCACCACATCCAGCTAATTTTTTTATTTTTTTGAGATGAGGTCTCACTATGTTGCCTAGGCTGGTCTTGAACTCCTTGGCTTAAGCAATCCTCTTGCCTTGGCCTCCCAAAGTGCTGAGATTACAGGTGTGAGCCACTGCACCCAGCCTCCATTGCAATTTTCATTTCGCAAATTGTATTTAGAAGCTCTAGAATGTTTGTTTGACTTTCAAAAATAGTTTCAATCACTCTGTTAAATTTGTAGTTTAGATCATCTATTACTTTCCTGATTTCACTGAATTTTTTCTCTGTTTCACTGAGCTTACTTAAAACAACTATTTTGAATTCTGCTAGGCAGTTTATACATCTCCATTTCTTAGGTATCAGCTACTGAGAGGTTATATTCTCTTGGTGGTGTTATGCCTCCTTGGTTTTCCATGTTTTTTGTTGCCTTACATTGATATCTGTGCATCAGAGAAAGTAGAGACATATTCTAGTTTTTACAGACTGGCTTTGTGAGGGAAAGCTCTTTACAGTCCATCCAGAGATTCTGGGTGGGACATCTGATATGGTTTGTGGGTGGGCTTATTGCTGGAGTCTTTGAGAAGGCTGGCCTGGATCCTGGGTCAGTAAATGGGTGGGCCTGGTACCTGGGTCTGTGGTTGGGTCTTGAACATGGATCTATAGGAACAGACTTTTTTATTGAGTCCATGGTTGAAGGCCTAGAGACTAGACACACAAGGGCAGGCCTAGAACCTGTATCCATGGGGGCAGGTCTAGAGTCTGGGCCTACAGGAACCAACTTGGTACTGGGGGTGACCTTGAGTATTTGAAGAAGTTGGCCAGAACTGGATTGGGCCTGGAGCCCAAGCCAAGGTGACTGGCCTGGCACTGGGACTGCCCTGGCACTGCTCAAGTTTGTGTGAGCACATTTGAGTCTTGGTTTAGATTCTGGGACTACAGAAATGGTCCTGTGGCCTCAGTTTGCACAGGTTGGCCTGGCAACCCATTTACTACAATGGGCTGGGTTTAGGTCTTCTGGAACCTGAGACCATAGATGTCAGTTTTGAGGTTGGGTAGATGAGTGCTGGCCTGAAGCCTATATCCATAGGGGCTGGCCTACATCCTGAGATTGTGAAGGCCAATATGTAACCTGAGTTCACAAAAGTAGTCATGAAGCCTGGGTCTATTTTGGCTGGTCCAGTTCCAGCCCCTGCACCTGCTGGCACAGGCCTCAACTCTGGGTGAGATAGAATGTTAGGCCAAAGGGATAGGCCTAGCACTGGGCAGACCTAGTGTTAATGTCTGCAGATGCTGGCCTGTTGACAGGCCAGGAGTTCTGACATAGCACTGAGGCAGGCCTGAAACCTGGGGCTATGTAGGTGTACCTGGCTCTGGGATGATCTGAAACCTGGGCTAGTAGTAAGGCCTCAGAAGCTGGTCCCTCACTGAGTGGTCATGGAACGTATATCCAGAGGATGATCTGATGACTAGGGCTACAAGGGCCAGGTTGGTATTGGGTCAAGCCTGAAGCCTGAGGTTCTGAGGAATGGTCTGGCATTGATCTGAGTTTGGGGTCACTGGGACTGGTCTAGCAGTAGAGCAGACCATGTCCTCTGTGCACAGCTGGGGCCTGGGACTGCGAGATTCTGCCTGGCACTTGGAAAGCTTGGAGGCTTAGCGTGGAATCTGGGATGGCAGGTGCCTGTCCAGTGCTACATTTTACTAGTGCAAACCCAGTGTTGGAATTTGAGGCAAAACCTGTTGCTTACTTCCTTCTACTTCCCTCGAGTGAAAGCTATCTTTCTCCTGGCTGTACTGCCTGGGGTTGGAAGGGGAGTGACACAATTAATAAATATAAAACTATCCTTCCTACCTTCTTTTTTTTTTTGAGTTGGAGTCTCACTTTTTCGCCCAGGCTGGAGTGCAGTGGCACGCTCACAGCCACCACAGCCTTGGTCTTCTGGGCTCAGGAGATCCTTCTGCCTCAGTCTTCCAAGTAGCTGGAACTATAGATGTGTACCACCACGTTCAGCTAATTTTAAAAAAATTTATTGTAGAGACGAGGTCTTGCCATGTTACCCAGGCTGGTCTTGAACCTGTGGTCTCAAACAATCCTCTCGTCTTGGCCTCCCAAAGTGCTAGGATTACAGGTACGAGGCACCATGCCCATCCCTTCCTACTTTCTTGATGCATTTTTCATTTTATATTTAAAATATAAGAGTTACATTTAGGTTCTGTAATGTCTTACCTGATGTCCTTAGCACTTATGAAGGTATTTTCTTGAGTGGGCAGTTGTTCAAATTGATATTTCTTCAGGGGGAAATGCTGGAAAATCCTATTCCACTATCTTGCTGCTGTATAGCTACATGTTTATCTTTACAGAAGTAAAAGCACCAGGACAGAAGAATATATGCACAAAGATAATTAATGAAGAAATAATTAGATGAGCAAAAATAATGAGCATCACATTCAATAGAAAAATTGTTGAATATTTTAAGCCATATAAGTGGGTATAAAGAGTCAGAGGAGACAGCCATTCTCCTTTAAGCTCAGTCAGCATTTTCAAGATGCTGAGAAGCCAGAGAGTCCCAAATTTTTTGAATGACTGATGGCACACCTGTATTACCCGCATGGCCTATGGAAGTCAACTCTAAAAGGCAGTAGATGTAGAGAACATTACCTGAACTTCAGAGTCACCAGGCACAAATTACTCTGAGTATTTTCTCAATATATAGTGACTAAAATCTAGAATAGTCCCCTTTCATTTCGTCCGATTTCTACTATCCACTTTACACTCAGCTCTTGAAGAGAGGAAAAGCAGGGCTTCCATCTGCAGTGAGAAGCACATTGATAGACCTCAAGCAGCTTGTACTGAAAATGTTCTCATCTGAGAAGCCTTCTTAGATTTAAGTCCACTGATTCTAACTATTCTAATATGGTTATTATAATTTGTGCTCTTAGAATTTATGTTTGGAATTCTTTTTTCATGCATTTACATTTATATCTTCTCTCACCCAGCTAAACTGTATGCTTATTGATAATGCTGAATTATGTATCTAACTTTTTATATCTAAAAACAGGGTTTTATGTAGAGAGTTCTCAACAACGATGTTATAATGAATAAACGACTATAAGTAAGTAAACATACTAGCTACTTTTGCCTCTCACCTTGCTTCTTTATTTTCCTATTCAAAAAAAAAGAGGCCTATCAAGGTAACCACTTTAGTGTACATACACACGCATACACAAAATATATTTGTTGTTGCACAGCAACAAATCTAGATAAATCAATAAACATGTTTTTTTTTTTTTCTTTCCACCTCTGGTTTCTATCTGTAATGTTAGGTAAGTGGTAGTTCCCTTTATCTCACAATTTTCAAACTTCTACATAACAATCACTAGAGTCTGCAATTGCCATTAAAATAATAATTTTAGGAAAGATTCTGAAAACTCAAGAACAAGCTAATTTCTATGTGAACCTAGATATTCCCTATGGAAGTGTTATAGGTTAAACGTAGACAGCAAAGATTGATAGGATAATTAAAATCAAGAATACATGTTTAAACTACAAAGGATATTAAAGATCAATTAACCCCAACTGCTCACATTTTAGAGATGAAAAAAATGAGATACAGAAATATTAAATGGTTTCCTTTAGGTAATAAAGTACAGTGTTGGGTTCCAAAATCATGTACTCTCTTTGCTGTTTTACTGAACTTTTCCTATTACAATTTGTTATGTTTTTTAAAAAAATTGCATTGACTGAGTCACAAGTATCTTGAAGCCATCACAATACATATGCAGTGACCTCTAACCAAGAATAGGAGTCATACCCTCACATTTCAGCTTTTTGCCTTTCTCGAAATAAGGGCACCTAAAATTTCCAAAGGGCATAGGATGTAGGTATTTCTCAACTCTAAATCATCCTTTCTAAATGCATTTTAAACAAAACACAGTTGGCAAGCTCCAAAGGATATGGTCACCAACAAAAGTACATTTTATTAAAATCTTAATTTTAATACTAAACATTTCAGGTTAAGACTTATTATTCAATCATCTGATATTCAAGTCTATAAACATGTAGCCACGTGCATAGAAAACAATCTATCAATGTTTTCAAAATCCTGAGGAGTCATGCTGAATAACGCAATGCATTTTCATGTAAAAAACTAATCGTTCCCTTTAGACATATTCCATATGCTGTCTGTAACAAAAATCTAAGAAAATGCGAGGCACAAAGAAACAGTCATTCTCCAAATGAACAGAATTATCCATTGTCAAAGCTACAGTATATAAGATCTAATTTTGCACCTTTCTAGTTAAATTCCAAGGTGTCCTGTACTTGGCTTGGCAAAAATTTAATATCTAAAATGTTGCTTAAAGCCATTTTCCCATACTAGTCTTGCATTAATTAATAATATAGTTTACACTTCTTACCTATCAGGCAGGTTACATTTAAAAGCCTACCATCAAATTATGCTGTTGAGGTCACGGCGGAAAAGGTAACCTCATGCAGGATTAGTTGACTTGCATAATATGCTTCAACATGTATTAAAATTTTGCAATATCTAGAAAAACTCTGTGTGCATTCATCTTATGACCCCAGGAACCTAATGACTTACCCAAAAAGCATATTTCCATAAGATTTAAACAATATGTGTGTATATTCATGGTAGTATTAACTGCAGCACCAAAATATTGTGAAAAACTCAAGTACCTAGCCATAGAAGACCAGTAGAGCACACTATCATAAATACACACAAGTGAGTATTATAAAGTACAAAGAAAAAAGGTTCATACATTTTTATGAGCAAATATGAAGTAACTTACAAGTACACTGTTAGGTAAAAACACCAAGGTATGAAATGGTATATATCATGTATCTTTTTTGAGTTAAAAATATGGATAAATATGAGTAAATATACATATGCATACATATAGTCATTTGTATGACTATATACATACATGTGTACAAATAGATGTAAACTGTGTGTTTGTATATATACAGTATGATAAATCAGAAAACAGAAAAATGATTACTTATGTGAGTGTAAAGAAGAGATAAGGTAGAAGAGATAAAAGTGAAACTGAGACTTTAGTGCGTACAATTTTTATGTAGTTTAACTCTAAATTTTTAAGCATTTTTTATATTCAAAAAATTAAGAACAATAAAAAATCAACCCTAAGGTCTGGCATGGTGGCCTAAGCCTATCATCCTAGCACTTAGGAGGCCAAGGTGAGAGGATTGCCTGAACACATGGATTTGAGACAAGCCTGGGCAACTTGGTGAAACCTCGTCTCTACAGTAAATCAAAAAATTAGCCCAGTGCGGTGGCGCATGCCTGTGGTTCCAGCTACTTGGAAGGCTGAGGCAGAAGGATTGCCTGAGGCCAGGAAGTTGACGCTGGGTTTGCTGTGAATGTGCCACTGCACTCCAACCTAGACGACGGAGTGAGACTCCAACTCAAAAAAGAATAACACACAAAAACATAGGCACATACTATGAAAAACTGTGTGTGTGGTATATGGGAATCCTGTACACTATTTTCACAGTTTTTTTGGTAAATCTTAAATTATCCTACAATATAAATTTTATTTTTTTAAAAATGTATGAGCACCGGGCATGGTGGCTCACATCTACAATCCCGGCTCTTTAGGAGGCTGAGGTGAGAGGATTACCTGAGCCCACGGGTTTGAGACCAGCCTGGGCAAGTTGGCGAGACCTCATCTCTACAATAAATCAAAAAATTAGCGAGGCATGGTAAGTTGGAAAGCTGAGGTGGAAGGATCGCCTGAGCCCAGCAGGTCGAGACTGTAGTGGCCATGAGGGTGGCACAGCACTCTAGCCTGGGTGACAGAGTGAGATTCTGACTAAAAACAAAAACAAAATGTATGAGCGATACTAAGTATAATGCTTAACATAGTAGATATACTTGATTTGAAATATCAAAAAAAAAGAACACAAATAGATTATTTCACACAAAGTGAATGCTTGCTGATCATTAAATGTTGTTGTTGATGTTTTGCTATTGTATTCAGGTAAAAACTTCTGTTGGAACTACATATTTGAATCACATAGCACATCCAACAGTTTCTGAGTCAGAAGATCTAGTGTCCTAAGAAGATTCAACAATACTGAGAATTCATGGGGCATTTGCCAAAATTACCTTTAGGGATACTCTATATGGTATTACATTTAAACACATGCACACATAATACACACTCACACACACATTAAAAAGGGGGTTTTTTATGATTTTCAGGAAGTTTTACACATACATATATACTTGCATCTTTTGCAAGTCTCACAAGTTAAAATAAACAGGGCAGGACAAGTCACTTTCCTTGAACAAACGACAAAACAGAGGTCTAAAGATGTTTGAACTGTTTTCCATATTCATATGCCTCATCTGTAATGATACAACTAAAATCTCACTAATTCCTAGACCACTGTGTCTCTCCACACATAGTTTTATCCTCATCCACACACAGGGAGATTAGAGTGTATTGATGCTAGCAAGGCATTGACACATTTCAAAAGTATTAAGAATTCGTTGTATTTCATTTAGGTAGAAGCGACTGTCTTGTCCTTTTATAGAAAAGTATACACAAGTTACATTCTCAAAAGGTATAGTCTACTCTAAGATATCTAGGACATCCTGCACACTGGTTGGGAAACTCACAGACACTGGAAAAAAAATTCTAGACATCCTTCAGTAGACTTCCAGCATTACAAGAGATTATTGTCTCATACAATGACAGCCTGTATGGTGGTCTTCCAAGGCCCTCAACAATCTAGCTCACTTCAACATTTTTAATCTTCTCTTTTATTATCCCTCAGCATCAATTCTGCCCTTTATTGACCTTCTCTACCTATTACTGTGTCTTGTAATTTTTCATTCCATTGCCTTGTTCGTGATATTATTTTATTTCAAATGTAGCCTGTATTATTTCATGTCTATTGCTTCCAACTAAGGAATCTTAATTCTTACTAACCCAAACACAAAATAAATTTAATAAAAAATCAAGCATTATCCTTCAGAATGCAAGGTTTTAGGAAAGAGGGCAATCAGGCAAGTCTGGATGTCTAGAAGTTCAGAACAGTCTATTCTGGGTGTGCACCATGAGCTTTTGATGTACCTCCCACTGAGCTGGAAGAAGGACAGTCTACCACAGTAAAATCTATATGCTATTATCAGAAGACAATAAATGTAAATTGTTCAGGTGGCAATAATACGTGGTCATCATCTTGTTGCTAATATCTCAAGATTCAACATCTGTCTTCCGGGAAGATTTCTCTGGTCTTTTGAGATCACTGTGCTAGAAATACTTTTAATCCTACACTACTCATTGCCAGATAGCACAGTGGACTCAAGTTTGTACTCCAATTATAAATCTTATCCACTGAATTTTAAGTAGTTACTTAAACCATATCATTAAGATCTTGTGTCTACAACTGTGGAGATATTTGGAGATAAAGAACAACACAAACTGAAGTTTGTTGAACACAAATTACCTAACATACCACCCATGGGCAGCTATATAACTGTATTTATCCCTCACAACAATTTCATGAGGCCTTGGTATTACTCTCTTTTTTCAGGTGAAAAAAGGGTGATAGAACTTGCCAAGGTCTCACATGTTGACATGCATGAAGGAGAGTTTAGTAATAAAGGAAATTTTGTTACACTCACTATGTATACCATTTATTTGGCATGTAGTCATGTGTTATCTATCCAGAAATCACTCTAGTTGATATGGTATTGTGTGTGCTACTGCCTTAATGAAACCATAATATCTTTCACTAAGATACCTTATATGCATATTTGCATCACCCTCCATACTTAGCATATTGTTATGCACACTACAAGCCCTCAAGAAGTGATCCTGAATTAATTATATTGATAATTATATATTACAATGTATATAATATACTATAACAATTCACAGGGGCTATAAAATCATCACCATAACCATCTCTTTGGAATGGAATTCTTATTCTTACTACATAACAAAAAGCTCTGCCCTATAAAAGAGAGCAACTCCTCATTCTTAAGTGAGTTTTTCTTCAGTTGTTGAGGAGTAAAAGTTCACCTCACTGGTCATGACCTAGCAAGTCAGGAATAGAATCAGAAGACACAAATGGGTGATGCCTTCAATAAACCACACTTTTTGTTTTTATAAGTATCTCCAATAGATATCACTATACTCATGAGTTTACATCTATAGTTTATTTGTTTGTTTTTGAGTTGGAGTATCACTCTGTCGCCCACAACCACTGCAGCCTTGACCTGCTGGGCTTAGGCCATCCTTCCACCTCAGCCTTCCAAGTAGCTGGAACTACAAGCACACACCACTACACCCAGCGAGATTTTTTAAAATTTATTGTAGAGACAAGGTCTTGCCAAGTTGTCTAGTCTGGTCTCAAACCCCTGGGCTCAGGCAATCCTCTTGCCTCTGCCTCCCTAAATGCTGGGATTACAGGTGTGAACCACCACATCCAGCTATATCTATAGTTTAAAACAATATGAAAGATTCTAAAATATAAGCTTACCAGGGCTTAGTCTTCAAACTACTATATGCTAACGTATCACTGATTAACCGTATTTAGCATAGAACATGCAAACAATTCATTGATTAAGAAAATCATACCTTAGAATCTTACTCAAAATATTTTCAAACTTGGAGATATTTCTGTTTCTAGTCATATGAACTCAATCATTAGTTTAAAAAAAATTATCCCCTCATATTTATGTTATGTCGTAGTACTAGATGAGACACTGGCTAGAACCAAAATATCTGGGTCCTATTTTCTCCACTGCTGCTAATTAACCGTAATAGTGGGCAAGTTATTTCAGCATTTATCCTTTTCAGTGTCTTAAAGTGAGACATTTGCATGAAAAAATTTAGAAAGCCCACTTTTGGCTAGAAGTATCCAGAAACTGTCTAGAAATTATTTTGAGGGAACTCGAGAATCAGACAGGACTAGAGATGATGATGATGATCCATCTTTATTACCGTAGTACAAAGTATAATGCCAGGAATACAGAACATGTTCAATTAAATGGATGAATAAATAAATGAGTAGTCAGGACATGTAATCTTAAAGGTCTTTACAATTCTAAGAATGAATAATCATACAGTCTCATAAACAATCAAGTAAATGCCTCAAAACTCTTCCTTTTCATGCTATCCTTCCTCTATGGCAAATCTTAACTATATAGGAACCACTTCTTTATAGTTCATTACTTGTGCAGTCAACAAGGAAGATAGTTATGATGTGGTCCTCATTATCTTGGTTATCATAAAGAATGTATACTGTAAGAACCTACAATCTAGACTTGACATCCAGATAGAGGAGAGAGACATAATGTAAATGAACAAATAATACAGAAAATGCCACAGCAGATAGATAGACTAATACAAAGTATATGTGGATTAACATTCAAAATTACAGAATGTGGTTGTCCCACATAGCTTCCATAAAACATGAATTCTGGAAAGTTCTTAATTAAAAAGTTTTTAATGATCAAAATCTGTAAGATAGGATGCATCTTTTCACAGCCTCCAAGAGCATATATCAAAGCTTTGGAAAATCTTACTTTGTTAAATCTTGTATTTCTCAAACTTGCTTGCTCATAAAATCCAATTTTTATAGAAGAATTAAAACCTTTATATTCAGTCTTCTATAGACCACACTTTGGTAAGCACTGTTTTGGAGCATAGGACATAGAGAAAGACAGCAGAGCACATTCTTGCCCATGCGTAATTGCATTAATTCCAATCAGTTTTAGGTTGCAGTTTTTTTTTAATTAAAAAAAAAAAGAAGAATGAACCTCTGCTATTCTACTGTACTGTTTATGAACACATTGAGTGCTCTCCATTGTACCTTGATCCTGAACCCTGTGAGATCCTCCATGATGCAGCCAGTTGACCTGGGTCTTCAAAACCTGGGACTGTAACTTTATTAGAAATCAAGAACTTTAAATGAAATGCTTTAGAGGAGACTTTGAAGGTCTCTTCCAATAAGAATGATTCTCTATGGTCTTAGTTTTTTTGATCATGAGGGTCAAGGAACCTCAGTGCTAAAAACAAACTACAGCTGCAATGATTTATCCTTAGTCTAGCACCCCTTTCATTTAACCCAAGACCGTAATGAAGCTTGGGCTCATGTAATCAGAGGCATGTAAGCAACAACAGAATCACTGTGCTAAATTCAAAACTGTAAGCCAACCAGCAAGTATGTATGTCAAGCCCACTATGTACTGGGAATAATATCGAGAACAGTGGTAAATTCTGGGGAGTCAAAGAATAATAATCTAAAAGGGAGGTCCAAACTTTACCTATACGATGTCCAATTGTATACCTAATCCTGAATTGTACCCCATATCTTTAAAATAATATATATAATATGTAAAATATTAGTAGTAATAAAAGCAATAAAAAAAGAAGAAGAATCTAGTTTCAGGAAACCAGCCATGAGGAGTTAATGATTGGGGCCATACTCAACAAAGAGGTCATTTTGATGGCAAAGACCAAGAAAGAACCCACCATGTGATAGCTTCTCTCAAACAAGGAGACAGCCAGAATATTATAAATATTTTCAATGACAGTTCTAAGAATAACTTAATTTAAACCTGGATACTTGTTTGTAATTCAACAACAACAACAACAACAACATGACATTCTTCTTTCACTGAGCGGACCAGCTGTTTTGGAAGTCAGGACCACTCAGGGAGTTGCTCAGATGGCTGCTCTCCTGTGGCCTCATTAGCTGACTCACAAGGTACACATCGGAGCTGTGCCCTAGATTCCCACACACCAACTCTGACATTTATAAAGCACTTTCAGTCCTGACAAGATCAAAAACTCAGCATTCTTTCAAATCTCATAATAACTCCCAAATATCCCTGGTTCGGGCAGAGAAAACTGAAAGTGATAAAGTGATAAAGCACTTATTAGATTAAAAAACAAACAAACAAAAAACTGGGAATCATGGGCTTCCTGCAGTATGAGGCATTCACTTAATTCTATTAAGACATTTTTGCCTTAGGAAACACTCGCTTTACCTCCCAGCCTGAACTCCTTTGCAATGGCCACGGTTCTAAGATGTTGGCAATTTTTATCCACAGACAGTGGTTTCCCTGTTAACTGTTGACCTCCAACCAAAACCTCCCATGGTTGTAGTTTAATGTCATTGTGAGACATCTTGGCATTGCATGTTGATTGTAGCCCTGATCACTGCTACAGTGGGAGTGAAGGAGGATGTCAGTGTGTTTACTGAGTCTATGTTCTGGGCTGCAGCTGGCACAAAGATGATACTGCCTGTTCTCAGTTTTTCAAAATATCAGACATACCATTTGAAAAATAACTATGATAGTTCAGGCGCAGTGGCTCATGTCTGTAATCCCACAACTTTGGGAGGCTGATGCGAGAGGATTGCTTGAGCCCAGAACTTTGAGATCAGCCCTGGCAACAATAGCGAGAAGAACTCGTCTCTTCAAAAAGTCAAAAAAACTGCTGGGTGTGGGAGTGAATGCCTGTAGTCCCAGCTATTTGGGAGGCTGACATGAAAGGAGCACCTGAACCCAGGAGGTCAAGTCTACAGTAAGCCGTGATCGTGTCACAGTACTCCAGCCCGGGCAACAGAGTTAAAATAAATAAATAAATAAAAATAAACATAATCGATGGGATAAATTGTGTACTTGTGTGTCATGCTCCATTATACCCTGTTATTAACTTTTTATTGGGTAAAATAACATATAGCATCAAATTTACCATTTTAAGGATTCAGTTCAGTAGTGTTAAGTATATTCACATTGTTGTGCAACAGATTGCTAGAACTTTTTCATTTTCAAAGCTGAAACTCTACACCCATTAATCATTAATTCCTCCCCTCCTACCCTCAGACCTTGGCAATCACTTTTCTACTTTCACTTGACTACTTTAGATTATTCATATCTAAATGAAATTATACAGGTTTTTTCTTTTTTGTCATTTGTGACTGGCTTATTTCACTTAGCATAATGTCTTCAATGGTTGTTCATGTTGCAGCATGTGGCAGAATTTCCTTCTTTTATTTTTTTTTAGAAAGCAAGAGTTTATTAAGAGGACAGAAAAGCTCCTTAGCAGTAGGGGACCCAAAAGAGGGCTGTGCAATTTCCATCCTTTTTATAAGGTTGCATTATATTCCATTTTATAGCTAGTCCACATTTTGTTTACCTATTTATCTTCTGATCAACATCTGGTTGCTTCCACTCTCCATTATTGCAAATAGTGCTACAAAGAACATGGGTATGCAAATATCTCTTCAAGATTCTTCTTTGAATTCTTTTGAATATATACTCTAAAGTGGATTTCTGAATAATATGGTGATTCAAAGTTTAGCTTTCTGAGAAGCCTCCATAATGTTTTGCAAAATGGCAGCACCATTAAGTGTTCTTACCAACAGTGCACAAGGGTCCTAACTTCTCCACATCCTTACCAATGTTTATTATTATTATTATTATTATTATTATTATTATTATTATTATTATTAGAATTGAAGTCTCATTCTGTCGCCCAGGCAGGAGTGCAGTAGCATGCTGTTCACGGCTACCACACCTTCCACCTGCTGGTCTCAGGAGATGCTTCCACCTCAGCCTTCCATGTAGTTGAAACTACAGCAGTGTGCCACCACACCAAGCTAATTGTTTGATTTATTGTATAGACAAGGTCTCGCCATGTTGCCCAGGCTGGTCTTGAACCCACAGGTTCAGGCAATCCTCTCGCCTCTGCTTCCCAAAGTCCTGGGATTTCAGGCGTGAGCTACTGCACCTGGCAGATTAATTTTTAAAATAGTGTCCACCCTAATGGATGTGGGATGATATCTCATGATTATTTTTTTGTGTTTCTCTTATGATTAATAATGTTGAACATCTTATCATATGCTTTTTGGTCATTTTCTATGTAAATCTTTTTGCACATTTTAAAATCTGGGGATTTCTGTTTTGTTTTGTTGTTGAGTTTAGAAGTTTCTTCAATATTTTGGAGATTAATCCCTTATCAGAGATATGGTTTAGAAATAGCTTCTCCCATTCTATAGGTTGCCTTTCATTCTGTTGATTGTGACCTTTGATGTACATTCTTTTTCTCCTCCCCCTCTCATACAAACATTTTTAAGCTTGATGTAGTTCCATTGCTCAATTTTTGCTTTCATTGCCTGTGCTTTTGATGTCATATGAAAGAAATCATTGCCAAAGTCAATGTCCTCAAATTTTTCCTTAATGTTTCCTTCTGAGAGATTTATAGTTTTACATTTTAAATTTAGGTCTTTAATCCACGTCGTGTTACTTTTTGAATATGATATACCTCATTTTTTCCCATGTGAACATCCAATTTTCTTAGCATCATTTGTTGAAGAGACTGTGCTTTTTCTATCATATAGTCTTGGCACCCTGTCAAAAATAATTTGGTCCTATATTCACAGGTTTATATCTGGACTCTCTATTCTGTTCCCTTGGTCTATCGGTCTTTTTTTTTGAGTTGGAGTCTCACTCTGTCACCCAGACTGGACTGCAGTGGCTGCTCCCGGTCACCGCAGCCTCGACCTGCTGGGCTCCGGCGATTCTTCCACCTCAGCCTTCCAAGAAGCCAGAATTACAGGCATGCGCTACCACGCCCGGCTGATTTTTTGATTTATTGTAGAGATGAGGTCTCGCTGCCCCGGTGGGTCTCGAACCCGCAGGCTCAGGCAATCCACTCACCTCAGCCTCCCAAAGGTGCCGGATTACAGGTTGAGCCACCGAGCCCGGCCTGGTCTATCGGTCTTTATGCCAGTATCACACTGCCTTGATTACTGTTGCTTTGTGGTATATCTTGAAAGAAGAAAGTATGAGTTCTCCGCTTTGTTCTTCTTTTTCAGGATAATTTTGCTTTGGCTACTCAGAGTTCCTTGAGATTCCATATGAATTTTAGGATGTTTTCTCTTTTTCTACAAACAAAGCTGTTAGAATTTTGATAGAGATTGGATAGAGTTCATAAATTACTTTGTGTAATATGAACATTTTAACAATATTGAGTCTTCTAATCTATAAGTATGAAATATCCATTTACTTGTGTCTTCTTTGATGTCTTTTATATCATACCACATTAAGAGGGCCTGTGGTAGATCTCTAGACTATTAAAGCTAAAAGAAAATGTGTAGGTGATATACGCCTCAGCCTGAGACCCAATTACTCGAAGTCTATAAATCCCTGAGAACAGACACACTTTGTGAGTATATGTCTTCTATGGGGGTAGGTAGAGAGATCAGTGGAACTTCACAGTCGATGAATCATTTATTTATTCAGCACTAAAGCATCTAATGTGTATCTGGCATTGCGAATACTGCAGCAAAAATGAAATAAAGCCCTGCCTTCACAAAGTTTATAGGTTTTTGGTGGGCTAATGATCTGTAAAAGTTCAAAATTATTACCAATACATTGGCAAAAATAATTACTAATCCAATGTCCCTATATTAAAAAGAAAGAAATCAAGGTTTGAAGAAGTAATTTTCTGAGGGTAAAGACAATAGTCCAACTTGAGGCTGGGTGCGGTGGCTCAAACCTATAATGCCAATACTTTGGGAGGTCGAGATGAGTGGATTACCTGAGCTCACGAGTTTGAGACCAGCCCGGGCAACTTGGCAAGACCTTGTCTCTAACAATAAATAAAAAATTAGCCAGGTATGGTAGCGTGCACCTGTAGTTCCAGCTACTTGGAAGGCTGAGGTGGAAGGATGGCCGGAGACCAGCAGATCGATGCCGGGGTGACTGTGAGTGTGCCACTGCTCTCCAGCCTGGATGATGGAGTGAGACTCCAAGTCAAAAAAATAAAAATAGTCCAACTTGAAGTTGAAGTCTCCAAGCTCCTATTCTGGTGGTCCGTTTTCCTTCTATTGCACTCCTTCTGAGGCTATTACTAACAATGAAATTTGAGATTGGTAAAACAGCAACTTGTCTTATAATTCCCATTTCCTGAAAGCCAAGGAAGTACAGGGGACTAGGTCAAGGGAATTGCATTCCTCATTTAATTTATTCCAAAATCTATGAAGCAGATACTGTTTTTGTTCTTGAGTTTAAATGGTCAGACAAGCCAGGTATGATGGCTAAGCCCATAATCCCAGCACTTTGGGATGCCGAGGCAAGAGGATTGCCTGAGCCCGTGGGTTCAAGATCAGCCTGAGCAACATGGTGAGACCTCATCTCTACAATAAATCAAAAAATTAACCGGGCATATAAGGCTGAGGCAGAAGGATCACCTGAGCCCAGCAGGTCGATGCTGGGGTGACCATGAACATGCCACTGCACTCCAGCCAGGGCAACAGAGTGAGACTCCAACTCAAAAAAAAAAATAGTCAGATAGCTGGTTTTGTTAGCTGTTTTTGAGCCAATGCCAAAGCAAAGAAGTTAAGAACCTCTTTAGGCCTCAAATTCCTCTTCTAATCTGGAAGTGACTGGACTAGATGAGGGAAAGTAAGTTAGCTTTATTGGAGCTCTTGATCCACTGAATTAGCAAAGTAGTCTAAAGCTAAGTACTGAAAAGCCCTTAAAGGCATTTTTTTTCCCACTGAAGTGGGAAGGTATGTTTATTTTATTTATTTATTTATTTTTTGAGTTGGAGTCTCACTTCGTCACCAGGCTGGAGTGCAGAGGCACACACGCTCACAGTCACCCCAGCTTCGGCCTTCTGGGCTCCAGCGATCCTTCCGCCTCAGCCTTTCAAGTAGATGGAACTACAGGCGCATGTTACCACACCCAGCTGAGTTTTGATTTATTGTAGAGGCGAGGTCTTGCCATGTTGGCCGGGCTGGTCTCGAATCTGTGGGCTCAGGTAATCCACTCGCCTTGGCCTCCCAAAGTACTGAGATTACAGGCAGAGCCACCGGGCCTGGCCAAGATCAAGTTTCTACTTGGACTTGCTCCAAGAACTCCTAGACTTCTTATCTATTGTCTGCACCTGCCCTTATTGGTAAGGAGCATTTTTTATGTTTCCTTTGTGTTTTCTACACATGCACAGCATTTTAAGAATGAATGGAAGAATAAAACAGTCCTGAGGCAGAAAAGAACAGATATTGGCAACTCCCAGCATAAGAAATATCTACCTGAATTTTAACGCTTCTGTTCTATTTACAAAGAAAGCAGAGGGGGAGGATAAAGAGGTAAGGGGGCTAAAAAGTGAGAACCAGCAAAAGGGATGGGCTCTTTCTCCCTCCTCCCCAGGATCTTAGGCAGGTAAGGTGATAGATATGTCTGCTTGATTTTATCATTCCACAGGTATACATACATCAAAATATCATAGTGTATCTCATTAATATATACCATTATTGTTCATCAATTTAAATTTTTGTAATTAATAGGAAAAAGTGAACCAAAAAGAAAGAGAACCAAGGAGAGATAAAAACCAACATGCCCAAGTAAATAGACACAAAAATCACATAAAATTAAGATGTGCTGGTGAGAAAAAAATATATAAGCTACAATTCCTTATGGCTTTTGGCTTAGAATTCATTGAACAACATGGTGCTTCACCCTTTTGCTTGGCCTTTAATTTTCTCTTCTCCCTTTCTTATTAATCATTTTTGATTCTTTGGCTTTCTTTCAACCCTAGTACAGTTATAAAAGCCAAGATGTTTAGCCAAAAAAAAAAGCATTATTCAATTCTAAATGGTTAATGGCGATTTAATATGTGGGAATGAGTAGTAATTCAACAGATGATTTTTTAAAAATCAACCGAGAGAGTCCTAAATTAGGTGAGAAAAACATTTTAAACTCTTTACATTATTGTTTCAAATTAATCGGTGAGGGTTGAGAAATACCTTTCCTTGTTCACTGCATGTGGTGTCAATGGAACATCGTTTCTGGAGGGTAATTTAGTAGTGTACATCAAAAGGCTAAGAAAAGTCTATACACTGTGACCCCGCAATGGCACTCCTAGGGCAAATTTTTTAAGGGAATCATGAAGAATGTATGCAAAGATTTATTGACAAGAAGGTTTACAAGGCTTTATTTTTATATCAGACAATTAGAAACAACATAAATATCTGACAATAGGGGATTATTTAAATAAGTAATGGTCATGAAGAGGGATTTACTGGGAAAGTGATTAATGACATGGAAAGACATTTATAATGGATTAAGTGTAGAGGCAGATTATAAAGCACTGCATAGTCCACTTGTCTTCTTAATAAAAAATTATGGAAGTTTCCTTCTTTGATAAATGCAAAGTGTTGAAAGGTTTAAATAAGATAAAATAGTTTAGTGATAGTTTAGTGTACTGAGGCAGGTCTATTCCCAATGAATTAAAAATGTGTTATATTCCTAAATATATCTAGTCCTTTAAGACATAATTTTTAATAATGTATTTCTAGAATTTAGCACACACATTACTTATTTTTGTTTTCTTTTTTCCATATTATAGGACACAAGTGTCGACTGGCTTAAGGACAAATATCCACTGGTGATGAAAGATATATCTTCAGTTTCCCTCAAACTTTTTTATCTGAGTTATATTAAGGTCAGGTCGAATATGGTGTATCTTTAGTATCAATACTTTTAACTTTTTTCCTTTCATTTTTATGAATTAAGGAACAAATGTCTTTAATAGTTCACATCTGTGCAAATTCTGATGTGCAAAGATTGATACTGACAAGACAGATCAGTTGTCTGGTAGACAGCATAATGATACTAAAGTTTGAAATGTCTGGTCTTCAGCTGATGCATAAAGTTTGCATTTGGTGCATGAAAGGTAATTTAGGGTCTTAAGAGTAAGGCCCCAAACACAGGATAAAAATTGAATGAAAAAGTCAAGCATCCTCTCTCTCTCCATGAGCACACTAGTCAGGGTCCTTCAATTATTTTAACAGAGGAAATTTAATATGATGAAATGGGTCAAGATATATAGAACTGGACAGGCGAAGGGGAACATTGAGACATCACAGAGATTGTAATGACCAGACTAAGTAGCTACTACAGCCCTTAGGGCTGGGAAAACAGAAGAATAAAGTTGGAGTTATCAGAACTAAGAAGCCCCAAGAAAGCCCCCAGAGATAAATTTTTCTAAGGAGAAACTCTTCTTGGCTGGCACTGGTGCCTTCAGAGGTTGGGGAAAGTGCTGCTGAGCTGAAACACACATCTCTGAGGAACTGGCATGAGTTTCATGCTGGGAGTGTGGGAATAAGATGGAAACTGACACCAATAGATATAGGAATCAACTGCTGCCTCTGGTGTAGAGTCCTTAATGAGGTATATGTGACAGAATAATGAGCAAAGAAAAAAAAAGCCATTCCCTTTGTCAGCCTTCCATATTCTAAATGTTTTCCCCTTGCACACTCAGTGGGCAGGACCAATCAAGAAACCAAATACAAAAGAAGAGATGATTTGCCCAATCCCAATCATAGACATTTGGCGTTGAGTGACCACAGCTTAATAAAAAAATCCTAGCTGGATGCAGTGGCTCACGCCTATAATCCCAGCACTTTGGGAGGACGAGACGAGAGGATTACCTGAGCCCACAGGTTCAAGACCAGCCTAGGCAACTTAGCGAGCCCTCATCTCTACAATAAAACAAAAAATTAGTCGGGCATGGTAGCATGTGCCTGTAGTTCCGGCTACTTGGAAGGCTGAGGTGGAGGGATGGCCTGAGCCCAGCAGGTAGAAGCTGCGGTGGCTGTGAGCGTGCCATGCACTCCAGCCTGGGTGGCAGAGTGAGACTCCAACTCAAAACAAACAAACAACAACAACAACAACAAACCTATGTGCATCTACACTCATGGGAAAAAGCAAATACAGCAAACACATTAATATGCTAACCGTGGTTATTACTAGATAGAGAAGATTATGAATGATTTAATTCTCTTGGCGCTTTCCTGCATCTTCCAATTCTTAATTCACAAAAAGTAAGTCATAACAATTTTCTAACATTATACAAAAAAGATGACTTCCAACTAAAAGAATGTTAAATGATATGATCTAACATTTGGATGTGAAAGCCTCTGGTATATTTGTAGGGATTTTTAGAATGAAATTTCTCATTTACACTAATTTCCCTGATGGCATCAAGAATAAAATGCAAAACCCTGTTTACCCAGCTAAACAATGATTAATGTGAAGCATATGCAAGCATACTGTAAGACTAATGAATAGTTTTTTCTCTCTGAACATGGTAATAGCTTTGTGAAACAGACTAGCACAGGGTTTAAATGAGGTGACTAGATCAAACCTAATATTAATCAACTAGTTAATAATTTTGGCAACACTATTTACAATGAAAATGGTAAAACAATGGTTAGACAAATATTTGCTAAAGAACATAAACATTTAGCCATAGTGGTGATAGAGTTTGGATGGTTGTCACCTCCGAATTGCGTGTTAAAATGTGGTCCTTAGTGTTGGAGGTGGGGCATAGTGACAGGTGACTGGATCATGAGAGCAGGTTCTTCATGAATGACTCGGTGCTGTCCTGGTAATGAGTGACTTCTCATTCTGTTAGCTCACACAAGAGCTGGCTGTTTAAAAGAGTCTGGCACCTACTTCTCTCTCCCTTGATTCCACTCTCACTACGTGACATGCCTGCTCTCTCTCCACCTTCCACCATGACCATAAGCTTCCTGAGGCCTCATCAGAAGCCCAGTGGATGCTGGTGCCATGCAGAATCCTGAACCAAATAAGCCTCTTTTTTTCATAAATTACCCAGGTATTTCTTTACAGTGATGCAAAATTGTCTAGTACAGAAGGATATTTTCCTAGTCTGTTTCTGTGATTTGTTTCAGTTTTCCCCAAATTTGATGACTGTATTCATAATCATCATCACCAATACCACAGCTTGTATTTATTGAGCACTTACTATGTGTTCAATATGTATTATATGCTTACTTGGCTTTCCTACAGTTCTTCCATTATCATTACCATTTTTGAGATCAGGAAACTGAGACGTAAATGGTCTAAATATCTTGCCCAAGATCATTCAAGCAGTAAAATCAGAGCCAAGACTTTAGAGGAATTTCATTTCTTCAGGATTTTATTCTATTACAATACTGTATCTTATTATTACTAAATTTAAGGCACTATATTACTAATCAATTTCAATTATATTGCAATATCAATCACTTTAAGGTATTATATTAATCAATTCAAATTCTAATTATTTATTTTGTCATTCTGTTACCCTATCTGTAAGCTTAAATTCCTAAGATAATGTAATATATTTAACTGCTTTTCTCTCTAATGTATGTCATTTAAATTATACCAGGGCTGGTAACTTCTCAACAATAATAAAAGTAGCAGAGTTTCACATATCAAATATACCTTTTAATGGAGTATTAAGTGCCCAAATAATTCACTTCAAATGTTTGAGTCTAACAAAAGATTTAAATTTTAAAATGCTCAGAGAATAGTCTGCCTGTATTATATCTGATCCCATCTGCAACTCAAAGTGTCTGTGGTCTTCCACCTTTTTGATACAGGTGGTTTCCTGAGCTATAGGTCACAGCTGGAATGCCAACACATGAGTGCTGCCACTCTTCCATCCTGCAACCATCAAAGTCAACCCTGAATTCTTTTCCATGAAACCTATTGTGACCTTAAAAATCTAACCATATGCAACACAAGGCTCCAGAGAAACACCCTTGATGAACCACAATAGGCATGAAAGATGTAATGTCTTAGTTGTTCAAATCAAAGATTGAAGCCCCATCCCTCTGGGTGGGTGGGCCGGATCTCCACTGACAGGAGTAGATGGTAAATATTTGCTAAAGAATGTAAACATTTAGCCATAATGGTGATTTAGCCAAATGGTAACAAGACTTGGAAACTAGGCCTAACACTGTCTGTCAAGGGGACACAATGCTCTCTCTCTGAATTGGCCTGTAAGGATGTCAGACATGCTGGGATATATCAGGTGGGCAGGAGGAATGTGTTTTTGGCCACGTAGAGGCAAGGAGAAAGGCAAGCATCCCGTGGAGGTCATTAAACTAAAGATACATCAACTACCCTGTGAGCCACATTATCTATTTTTACAAAATAACAAAATTAAAGAAGAGAATGACCGGCTTAATTGTTCAAACTAGCTATACCACAGGGCAATCATGAAGAAGTCACTTATTCCTGTATGGCTCTAGAACTGAGAGGACAATGAGTTGGGTAGGAACGGTGATTTGAGAAAGTCTTAGATAAATTCAATCCAGCAATCCCACTTCTGGGTATTTACCCAAAGGAAAATAAATCATTACAGTAAGTCCCCTACATACAAATAAGTTTAATTCCAAGAGTGTGTTCATAAATCCAATTTGTTCGTAAGTTCAATTAAGTTAGCCTAGATAGCCAACTAACATAATAGGGTATATAGTACTGTACTATATATTAGGTTCATGATATTTTTCACACAAATCATACATAAAAATCAAACACACAAAATGAAACATTTTTAATCTTACCATGTAACATGCGACAGTGTATGTCAGACAGGTGAACTAACTTACATGATTGGACACAAAAAAGCACGCTTTCTATCTTTGAAAGTTCTCAACTTGAAGGTTCATATATAGGGCATTTACTGTATATAAAAAAGACATCTGCTCTCTTGTGTTTATTGAAGTGCTACTCACTTAGGAATCAACTTAAGTGTTCATCGATGGAGGATAAGATAAAGAAAATGTGATATATTGTATGGGTATAATATATATACACACACAAACACACACACACACACACACATATGCACAAAGTGGAATACTATTCAGCCATAAAAAAGAATGAAATAGCCAGGTGCAGTGGCTCAAGCCTGTAATACCAGCACTTTGAAAGGCCAAGGGGAAGGGATTGCCTGAGCCCACAGGTTCAAGAACAGCCTGGACAGCTTGGAAAGACCTCATTGCTACAATAAATCAAAAAAATTAGCCGGGCGTGGTAGTGTGCGCGTGTAGTTCCAGCTACTTGGAAGGCTGAGGCAGAAGGATGGCTGTGAGTCTGCTGCTGCACTCCAACCTGGGCAAACCAGTGATACTCCAACTTAAAAAAAAAAAAAGAATGAAATCATGTCTTTTGCAGCAACATGAATGAAAGTGGAGACCACTATCCTCCGTAAAAGAACTCTGAAACAGAAAGTCAAATACTGCACATTCTCATTTATATGTGGGAGCTAAACAGTGGACATACAGTGTGGAATAATAAGCATTGGAGACTCTGAAAGAGGAAGGGTGGGAGGGGGTGAGGGTTGAAAAATTACCTGTAGGCTACAATGTTCACTATTTGGGTAATAAATATACTAAATGCCCAGATGTCACCACTATACAATATATGCATGTAAAAAACTTAAAGTTGTACCCCCTAATATAATTTTTAATCATGTTTTGAGAGGAAAAAAAAAGATTCTGGAAGCACACAAGTCCAGCTGTTCTTCTCCAGGACTGTGCATGAAGAAGTATGCTTTGATTACATTAAGAGAATCAGTCGTTTTGATTAGAGTATGTTAGATGGTGATCAGCAAACTACTGCCTGGGAGCTAAGAATGATTTTCTTTTACAAGAAAATAATAACAATGAAAATAATATTTCATGACATGTGAGAGTCATCTGAAATTAAAATTTCATTGTTCATAAATCACATTTTATTGGAACACAGCCAAACTCATCCATTTACATATGGTTCATTATTGCTTTTACAACAGAGTAGTTGCTACACAGACCATGTGGCCACAAAGTCTAAAATATATACCACCTGGCTTTTTACATAAGTCTGTCAACGCCTATGTTAACAACTAGTAGAGTGTCTTGTAGGTGTCTGCTCATAATTAGAAGTTTCTGATTGAGAGTGTTAAAATTTCTCTGATAAATCACTTCAAGGACATCTGTCAAGTGTCCAAATACATCTCTATCCTAAGATTTTAAGAACACTCATTTTGGGAGAAACAGCTCTCAAGTGATCAAATATAGACTCCCCCTAACTTTCTCTTTTTTTTTTTTGGAGTTGGAGTCTCACTCTTGTCGTCCAGGCTGGAGTGCAGTGGCATGCTCTCGGTCAGTGCAGCCTCGACCTGCTGGGCTTAGGCAATCCTTCTGTCTCAGCCTTTCAAGTAGCTGGAACTACAGATGCATGCCACCATGCCCGGCTAATTTTTGTGATTTATTGTAGAGACAGGTCTCACCAAGTTGCCCAAGCTGGTCTTGAACCCCCGGGCTCAAGCAATCCTCTAACTTCGGCCTCCCAAAGTGCTGGGATTACAGGCTGAGCCATCGCGCCTGGCCAACTCCCCAGAATACCAATCCTCTGAGAAAGGAGGAAAGATGGAGATGGCTGTTGTCTTTTTATCCTTGGATCATTCCAAAGTCTCTTCTCATTCTATAATTACTGTAACCTGACAACCTCCTTAATCATTATGATTCATTTTGGAAGTGTACTAAAGCATTACCTTTCCCTCCCGTATAGTTTTCAGAAGAGACAAATGGAACTTAACTAGGGAACCCCAAACCTCTCTGTCAGCTGCAGATTGCCAGCATGCGCTCCTGCCTCTGAGCTGTGAAAGTGATTGGCTGGTTCCCACTGCAACCGAGACCCATTGGTTGTATCCCACAGAGCTGTGATCCTGATTGACAGCTTCCATATATTTCTCCTTGAGATCTGTCTGTGATTTCTTGCTTTTAGCAGTGCGTCTGTATAGCCACTAAGTGCAAAAACAAAAGAGTCATTAACCTCATCTCAGCGTTTTTTTCTTCATCTCAACGTTTTTTCTTGTGTCCTCTTAAGGAAATGGACGGGAGGAGGCAGGGAACCATAGCAACAGAGAAAGGAAAAAACTAAGACATGAAGAAAAATTACTGGGTGTATGCTATTGGTGGTACTTCTTTTAATGCATCCACCTTTGGCGGGGGGGCAGTTGGTAGGGGATAGTGTCTAACTCCATGGCCCAGACTGGAGTGCAAGTAATACAATCATACCTTACTGGAGCCTCAAACTCCTGGGCTCAAGCAATCCCCTCACCTCAACCTCCCAAGTAGCTAGGACTACAGGCATGGGTCAACATGTCTGGCTTATTTTTTTTTCTTTTTTTAATTGATAGAGTTTTGCTATATTGCTAGGCTGTTCTTAAACTCTTGGCTTCAAGCAAGCCTCCTGTTTCAACCACGCAAAGTGCTGGTGGGTCACCGTGCCCAGCCCACATTTTTAAAGTTTGATATTGATAAATCCATCCTTTGGGAGGCCGAGATGAGCAGACTGCTTGAGCCCAGGAGTTTGAGACCAGCCTGGGCAACATAGAGAAATGTCATGTCTAAAAAATAATAAAAATTAACTGAGTATGGTGTCCCAGCTACTAGGGATGCTGAGGTGGAAGGATCGCCTGAACCCAGGAGGTCAAGGTTGTCATGAGCTGTGATTGTTGTGATCTTGCCACTGCACTCCATCCTGGACAACAGAGACCCCAGCTCAAAAAAAAAAAAAATCTAGAATCTTGGCCTCAGGAACTGGACTTATATGTCAATGTCTTCAAGAATCCAACTTTGGGATCTTCATTTCAGTAGCCTAATTATCTTTTCCTTTTGTCATGTTTGAATGGTGTAACTCTTACTATTGTACCAGAAATCCAGTGATGCTGTTATCATCCTAGACATCATATATTATTTATAGCCAAGATCCCACCACTTAGCTCTCATCTATTACATGGAAATAAATTCACCTTTTAACATGCTTGTCTAATTAATAGAATTAGTATGAAAAATCACTAAGTCTTTATTTTGTGTATTCCAGTTACATGGAAAGTATAAAAATCAAATATATTCAAAGTAGTAGTATATTCTAGTTACATGGAAAGTATAAAAGTCAGATATATTCAAAGTAGTAGTGTTAATAAGAGGATATTTTCTCAGAAGCTACATTTATTTGGTTTTAATTATATTTATTTATTATCATTATCATTATTATTTTGAGTAGGACTTCACTCTGTCATCCAGGCTGGAGTACAGTGGCACAATCACTGCTCACCGCAGCCTTCACTTACTGGGCTCAGGTGATCCTTCTGCCTCAGCTTCCAAGTAGTTGAGACTATAGGCATACGCCACCATGCCCAGCTAATGTTTTTATTTTTTGTAGAGATGAGGTCTTGCTTTGTTGCCCAGGCTGGTCTCTAACTCCTAGGCTCAAGGAATCCGCCAGCCTTGGTCTACCAAAGTGTTGAGATTATAAACATGAGCCATCATGCCTGGTCAGTGGGTTTTAAATTTTAAAGAAGTTCATAGCAGGTAACGACTCCCAGTGAATTTGAGTTGGTGTAAAAGACAAAAAGTTCTTAGAGCTAGCCTCTTCCTTTAAAATAGGGCATCTTGATATGTGAACTATTACCTTAGTCCTGGTCTACCTTTTTCCTTTTTTTCCTACTAGAAGGTACATATCACCTTCTAACATAATATACAATTTACTTAGTAATTACTTTTTTTGTCTCTTCTGCTAAAACATAAGCTCCACAAACATAGATATTCTTGTCTATTATATTCACTAATGGATGTCAAGCACATAGCCAGTATAATAATTTACCCCAAGTAGAAGTCAATAAATTATATAGGGCAGAACTTAAAAGTTTCTCCCCATTCTTCATTCAAGCCTCTTATAATTTTCTTTTTTTGCAAAGAAGTTAACAACTCTTAGTAGATTGATAGACATTCTTACAGGTAAATCCTTTTTTTTTTTTTTTTTTTTTTGGATGTCTGAAATACATGACACATGGGTCACAAGTTCTCAAATTATTTAACAAATAGTAAGCACCTACTAGGCACTAAGCACTCTTCTTGATGATTTCCTTAATAATGGCATTCTGTCTGGCTAAGACTACGAAAGGACTCAGAAGTTGCTAGAAGCAATGGAACAGATGTATATTATAGGATAAAACTTTCTGAATTCAGGTGACCATTTAGATGAGACAGCCGATCTAGTTAGGCCATGAAATGGTGTACATGCCCAACCCCACTCTAGGTAACAGAATGCAACGAAAAGCTCAAACGTAAGTCTTTCGAAAATACTAGAAAGGAAACCAACTATAGATAGGTTTATCCAGATTGCAGATCTGGCTCTATTCTTTGTCAACATCTTTCAAAGGAAACCTAGTAGCTACCCAACGAATATGTACCATGAATAAGAACATGGTATCCTCTAATGCCTTTCCCCTATGCTCTGTACCACAGAATCAGTGAACTTTAATTGTAACTCATTTACTTAATGTAGTGTTCAAAGAAATTGCTGCCATAAGGAGCTTTAAGATGCCCTGTCCTCAATAACATGCTCTTCGTTTTATATATTAGCAACAAAATAAGGCAAAATCTAACAAACCTCCAAAATCCAGGGCTTTGTCTTTTTTTAAATATGCCTCATTTATTTTCCTGATTTATTCTTGTTCTCTCACGCTCTTAGTCTTCACTTTCTGTCTTTAGATGTCTAATTGCTATGTGTTCTGATGGATAAACCCTTGGCTGTGGTCCCCTGTTTTTAGTAATAGATGCTCTCTCCCTTTATCACTCTTCTAACAAAAGTGATTTTCTTTCTTTCTTCCTTCCTTCCTTCCTTCCTTCCTTCCTTCCTTCCTTCCTTCCTTCCTTTCTTTCTTTCTTTCTTTCTTTCTTTCTTTCTTTCTTTCTTTTGAGTAGGAATCTCACTCTGTCACCCAGACTGGAGTACAGTGGCATGCTCCCAGCCACCGCAGCCTCGACCTGCTGGGCTCCAACGATCCTTCCACCTCAGCCTTCCAAGTAGCTGGAACTACAGGCACATGCTACACACCCGGCTAGTTTTTGATTTATTGTAGAGATGAGGTCTCGCCAAGTTGCCCAGGCGGGTCTCGAACCCGTGGGCTCAGGCAATTCACTCTCCTTGGCCTCCCAAAGCATGGGATTACAGGCTGAGCCCCCGAGCCCGGCCTGATTTTCTTAATTAAGTGATCTTTGCACTCATCATTTCCTAACCTGCATTTCCTGTCTGCTTTGCTAGATGACCACCAAAGTCCCCTTCTTGTTCTAAAATTCCATGACATTTGTGCATGAGGAATACTAAGGAGCATAGACTTCATCACTTTTTGCTAATTTTTTATTTTTAGCATTACAGCCTGTTTTATCATTCCACTGGTATTTTACAGTCAATTTGCCTTTAGATTTTCCTCACAGAATCATTATCAACCACCAGAGGTTTTTCAGCTTCCAAAAAAAACAGAACATCAGTGCCACTGGCTCATATAGTCCATAACCACTGTAATGGTAGGTATTGAAAGAGCTGACACTTTGGGTTTGTTGAATGTTAGAGGAGGCGAGAAATATAATAACCTCCTACTCCCTGGCTGGACCCATGACAGTGTGGGATAAGGGAGAGCTCCCCTTCACCTTCTGAAGTTTCGCTGAAAAATCAACTCACAAAAGGCAGATTCATTGGAGAAAAAGCATATACATTTATTTAACATGCACACGAGGCGAAGCATAGTGATCACCCACTACCCAGTGGAGTCCAGAAGCTTATATACCATCCCAGCAAAACAGGCTATAGAAGAGAAAAGAAGAGGAATTCTGCAGAGGAGATTACTTGTGAGAACAGATGGATCAGGGAACAGAGATTAATTTGTACATGACCTTGTGAAAGGGGCTGTTTAAGCCGGGCTCGGTGTCTCAGCCTGTAATCCTGCGCCTTTGGGAGGCTGAGGTGAGTGGATTGCCTGAGCCCGCGGGTTCGAGACCCTCCTGGGCAACTTGGCGAGACCTCATCTCTACAATAAATAAAAAAATCTGCCGGGCGTGGTAGCGCGCGCCTGTAATTCCGGCTACTTGGAAGGCTGAGGCGGAAGGATCGCCGGAGCCCAGCAGGCCAAGGCTGGCCTGCTGCACTCCAATCTGGCGACAGAGTGAGACTCCAACTCAAAAAAAAAAAAAAAAAAAAGAAAGGGGCTATTTAGATGTGATTACGTTCTTGGTCTTATAGGAAGGGGAAGAAAAAAAAAAAGTGCTTCCTTGGGCAGGGCTGGATCTTAGGCAGATGAAGAACCTTCAACTTCAAACTGTGCTTTGGGAGAGAGTATGGGGGTGGGTCAGAGAGACCTTGAGGCATCTTCAGTTCGGCATGCCAAAGCACCATATTTTGGAGTATTGGTTTCTGAGCTTAAACAGCAGACACAGCCAATGGCTCATGTAACACACTTCCTGCTGAGAAAGAAAATGCTCTCAGAATCCTTTAACCACTCCTAGTTAAAGATGTGATTAAATACTACCTAGCATGTGAGGAGATGCTGGAGAGTGATCTTCTTAGAACCAGCCTGGGTCCTCCTTTAAAACAAAGCATCTCCAAGTATGAGCTACCACATTTATCTGGCTGTTTTTATATTTTTGATAGTACTTATCACATTCAAAGTAATGAATACTTTATTTTGTTACATGTTTATTATTATTTTTGTCTGTCCTACTAAAATATAAGCCCCACAAGAGTAGGATTACGGTCAACTGTTTTTTTGTTTGCTTGTTTTTGTTTTTTGTTTCTCTTTTGAGTTGGAGTCTCACTCTGTCACTCAAGCTGGAATGCAGTGGCATGCTCATGGCCACTGCAGCCTCGACCTGCTGAGCTCAGGTGATCCTTCTGCCTCAGCCTTCCAAGTAGCTGGAACTATAGGCAAGTGGCATCCCACCAGGCTAATTTTTTGATTTGTTGTAGAGACGAGGTCTCACCATGTTACCCAGGCTGGTCTCGAACCCGTGGGCTCAGGTAATCCTCTCGCCTCCACTTCTCAAGTGCTGGGATTACAGGTGTGAGCCACCACCCCTGGTGGTCAGCTGTTTTTAATGATGTATGCCAAGTACCTGGAATAAGGCCATGCACCTAGCAGATATCTAATGAGTGAATGAATGAATTTCTCCCTCCACTAGCATCAAAATCTCAGGGCCCAGGCCAGGATGAGGCTAAGTAGCAGCATCTCGGGTGCAACATTTAAGGAAGCCCTGACTCGCAGGCTAACACTGCACCAGTGTGACCCTGGGTGCAAGGGCCTCCAGCCTCCTTCAATTCTGCACTCTCACCTTACTTGCCTCACCCTAACCCTAGCTCTTAGAATCAATCAACCTTGTTAAGAACAAAGATTCTGGCTGGAAGCGGTGATTCAAGTCTGTAATCCCCGCACTTTGGGAAGCCGAGGCTAGCAGATTGCCAGAGCCCGTAGGTTCGAGACCAGCCTGGGCAACTTGGTGAAACTTTGTCTCTACAATAAAATTTTTTTAAAAATTCGCTGGGTGTGGTAGCACATGCCTGTAGTTCCAGTTACTTGGAAGGCTGAGGAGAAAGGATCACCAGAGCCTAGCAGGTCGACGCTGGGGTGGCCATGAGCTGCACTCTAGCCTAGGTGACAGAGTGAGACTCCTACTCAAAAAATAAAAACAAAAACATAGATTCTCCCATACCTACTGAGTCACAGTCACTGAAGCAAGATAGTAGCCTGGGAATTCCATCTCTAACAAGTTGCTCTGTCATTCTTACATGTTGGAAGCATCATTGCTTTAAATCAAGCAGTATTGCCAAAATGAGTTTTCCATGAAATCATCCCTGGCCAGTTCCTTCCTCATCTCATTCAAAGTCTTTCTATAGCTTGGCTTTCCCCCCTCTTCTCACTTTTAATCACCATTTATAATGCACCTCATTCTCATTCAACACCATGTGGCAAGTGCTATCATCAGTATTTCCATTATACTTGAAGAAACTGTAGCATAGGAAGTTTATGTAATTCACTTGAGGTCACACAGCAAACGACGGCAGGTTCAGGATTCAAGTCCCACCAGCTTGCAGTATTATTGCTAACAGGAAACTGCCTTCCTGCACAGCCTAGATACTCCTCTTATTCAGCTATTCTCTTCACTGAGAAGGCCTTTTCTAGTTACCCCTCCACCAAAAACTAAGTTATGGTGTGGCCATGTGTTTTTTGAGCTATGGCCAGGCCATGTTTTCTTAAGCTTTGGCCCCCTCCCCTACCTTGGGGAGGTGAATCACCTCTTTCTCTCTTTCTCTTTCTAAGTTGCTTTATAAATAAACTATATTTTATAATCTAAAAAAAAAAAAAAAAGAAATAATGTCCATTCTTCACTACCCAAGTCAAATTCCATTTCCTCCCTGAAGGCATGTTCAAGCACCCTAGTGTGAAGTATCTTCTTTCCTTCTACTCTGGCCATTTAACTTGGTTTATGATTACTTCTGTTATTTTGTCTATGATAGGTTTGACTGTGGAACTAACCAAACAGGGTACATTAATTTGAAATACAAGGAATGGGAAGGAAAAAAAACCCAGGATTTATAAAAAATTGTGTATTTATTCTTATATGTTTAAACTTCAGTTATCTTCAAAGTATTCTCTGTTTGACATAATACACATATCGAGACGCTTTTCCACTGCTCAAAACAGGTTTTGAACTTGTCAATTTTGATGCCTTTTAGTGCTCCTGCCATTTTTTCCCCATCTCTTCCACATTGGCAAAACATTTCCCTTGGAGAACTTTTTTCATACAGGGAAACATAAAAAAAAGTCACTTGGGGTGAGATGGAGTGAATAAGGAGGGTGGGCACAGAGGTCACGACATTTTTGGTCAAAAATTCCTGAACACTCAGCATGGTGTGGACAGGTGCATTGTCATGGTAGAAGAACCAGTGATCTGTTTGCCTCAACTCAGGATGCTTCTTCCATAAATCATGACGGAGCCTTCTCAAAATTTCCAGATGAAAACTTTGGTTAACCATTAGATCCACAGGGACAAATTCCAAGTGCACTACAAGGTGCCCAACCTCCAAAAGATAATTCTGGGTTTTTGTTGTACTAGCCCTTATTAAGCCTTTTACCCAATGTCACTTTCCTTTATTAAACTAGTGGCCATGCCCCGCTATGTTAATTGCTATTAAAGGGGGGGGGGAACCACAAAAAGAACAAAAGAGGTATATTCTTAACTTTTTGGTTTCAAAATTCTAGCAAATTCTCCTAGGAGACAAAAGATTTTACTCCTGAGCAAAGACCATTGACTTGGGAAAATCTTTGATGAGCAAAGTCCAGCGCTATCTGACTGACTCCTCCACTCCACACAGTAAATTGGATAAAAATTCGCTATTGGGAGGAAAAGTAGAAGGGAGGCAAGGAATGAACAGAGATCTTAGATTCAGAAGTCCTGAGACAAGTGCAGATGGAACAAATTCAGTTTAGTTTGGTGATACAGGAGAGCAGAGGGTATCAATTCCAGGCTAGAAGCCAAGAAAGCAGCACAACTCCAGAGAAAAACTCATAGTTGTACAGAATTGTATATGCAGGTAGAGAGGGTATTAATCAGCCAGGCAGAGCATGACTCAGGGGTAACACAATGACCTATTTGCCCAAAAGTTGCATAAACTACACAAAGTCTTGAAGAGTGTCATAGATGCTTTCTTTTCTTTTCTTTTTCTTTTTTTTTTGAGTCAGACTCCTATTCCATCACTCAGGTTGGAGCAGTGGCATACTCATGGCCGCCCTAGTGTTGACCTGCTAGGCTCAGGCGATCCTTCCACCTCAGTCTTCCAAGTAGCTGGAACTACAGACATGCACTACCACATCCGGCTGATTTTATTTATTGTAGAGATGAGGTCTCGCCAGGTTGCCCAGACTGGCTCAAACCCAGCGTTCAGACAATCCTCTCACCTCAGCCTCCCAAAGTGCTGGGATTATAGGCTTGAGCCACCATGCCTTGCCCATAGATGCTTTCTTAAGCTCATCCTCGGTCAGCAGAATAACCTCTCATGTTTTAAATTCGTTTGGGAAGATATGAAAGAAAGCTATACTGAAACTGTAGGGATGAAGGATTATTCAGTAGTGCCTTAAAAGGACAACAGATCACATGGCAAGAAGAGTATCACAGCAAATATCAGTACAGAGAGATAACCACCAGTCCACTCTCATGCCCAACTGCCCACCGGCCACCACCTCAATCCTTAGAACTTGGAAAACTACTCCAAGTTCATATATTACCTTCATTTTGCACCAGAATGCTTCTCTTGGTTATGATCAACACCCTAGTTCAGGTCTTGGTTCAGCAGGCATTTGTAAATGAGTAAATGAAATAGGGAAAATCCTACACATTTGGAAATAGATAATTTCTCCAGGAAAATTCTCCAATGGCATTAGTAGACATCGGAGTGGCCAATTAAAAGAGGTAGCAGAGGATGCTTCTGCCATGGCTCATTATTCCAATCACAGATGTTTGGTGTAGATCAAAAGTACCCCAAGTCCTGAGTGAGTTATGAAACAGCAGTTACGAACACAGTAAAGAAAGCACATGGGAGACATGGCTTTTTTTTTTTTTTTTGTAAAAATCACAGTCTACTGAGTTCTTAAAAGTCTCACGATAGAAGTGACATTTGTTGAGGTCCCTCCAGAGAGGGCTTTTGTGAAATTTGTTAAAAATAAATCACACTGTTTCTAGCAAAGGTTTCCTTGGGGAAAGTTAGACGCTGGATTATCCTTAACTTCAAGTTAATTTGTACAAATCAGACAATTGAAGACCTTCATTTTTGATCAAGGCAAAAAAATGATAATCAATGCATAGTTTAAAAGGGGAGCTGGGTGCTGTGGCTCACACCTGTAATCCCTTTGGGAGGCAGAGGCGAGAAGATTGCCTGAGTATAGGGATTTGAGACCAGCCTGGGCAACTTGGCCAGACCTCATCTCTACAATTAAAAAAAAAAAATTAGCAGGGCACGGTGGTATGAGCCTGTAGTCCCAGCTACTTGAAAGGCTGAGGCAGAAGGCTCGCCTGAGTTCAGCAGGTCGAGGCTGCAGTAGCCAAGATGGTACCACTGCATTCTAACCTAGGCAACAGAGTAAGACTCCAAGACAGAAGGAAGGAAGGAAGGAAGGAAGGAAGGAAAGAAGGAAGGAAGGAAGGAGGAAGAGAAGGAAGGAAGAAAAAGAAAGAAAGAAAATGGGGGGGCAGAGGAGATAGATGAAGAGAACAGAAAAAAAATTAAAGAAAGAAAAAAAATTAAAGAAAGAAAAAATGCACACAGTATAGTAAAGCAAGTCATTTAACTGCCTGACCATCACCAGTGAAGGAACATTTTGAACCAAAACACTTAGATTTCAATGATTTTAGAGTTGAAATGATTCAGAAACTGATTTAAAAGAAATGTAAAAATTAAGTATCCATGAGGAATAGTTGTTCCTTGAATGGTGACTTAAAGATCTATAACAGGACACAGGAATATTGCACATTGGAATAGTCACCTTAAACCTAGTCTACTTTGTAAGTTTATTGTTTTTGTAATTAACCCTTCCAAATAAATAGCATGCAGGACCCAATTTTGACCTTAGAGCAACAGCAGGCAGCACTGGGTCATTTAGTTATGTTTGAAGAATTGGCTTCTCTTTGGACTGGTTGCCCTCACTATGTCACCTGTGTCCTTACCCTGGTGTAGTCCTTGTCTTCTGCTGATGAGCAAAAATGAATGTACTCTTGGCTATGGCAAACTCACAGAGAAGGTGGGATAAGGAGGTGGGGGTAGGGTGGTATTCTTTATACATGTATTGAATCAAATGCATCAAATCAGTCATGCCTCACCAAGCAAGACACTCTACATTTTAGGTGTTTTAAGAAGTCTCCTTGAGGGGAGAGGAGATTAAAAAAAAAAAAAGAAGTCTCCTGGGGCAACCCTCTTTCGAGTCCCCTCCTGCTTGAGAGCTTCTCTGTATTCTTAATAAACTCATGCTTTCTCACCCCCCCCCCCAAAAAAAAGAAGTCTCCTGAATTTGGGACAGGACAAGAAAGGGGCAATCAGTAAAAATGTAGGCTGGGCTTGATGTCTTAGCCTATAATCCCAGCACTTTAGGAGGCCAAGGTAAGTGGGTTGCCTGAGCCCATCGGTTTGGGACGAGCCTAGGCAACTTGGCGACACCTCGTATCTACAATAAATAAAAAGTTAGCCAGGCATGGTAACATGCATCTGCAGTTTGGCTACTTGGAAGACTGAGGCAGAAGGATCACCGGACGCCAATGGGTTGATGCTGGGGTGGCCCTGAGCATGCCACTGTACTCCAGTCTGGGTGATGGAGTTAGACTCCAACGATAAACAACAACAAATGTAAGGGCATATTGTAATGTCAGGGGTTTAGTGGGGCACATAGACATATAGACTTGGATAGTCTTTTTTTTTGAGGTGGACAGAATCTTGCTCTGTTACTGTGCCTGTAGTATAATAGTGTACAAAGTAGACTGGGTTTAAGGCGACTTTTCAATGTGCCGTACTCCTGTGTCCTGTTATAGACCTTCAGGCCACCATTTAAGGAACAATTATTCCTCATGGATACTCACTTTTTACATTTCTTGTAAAAGAGCCCAAACCCCTGGGCTCAAGTGATCCTACCACCTTAGCCTCCCAAGTAGCTAGGACTACAGACACAGGCTACCATGCCCAGCTCTTTTAAAATTTTTTGTAGAGACCCAGTCTTGCTATGCTGACCAGGGTGGTCTTGAACTCCTGGCCTCCAACCAATCCTCTTGCCTGAGTCTCCCAAAGTGCTGAGTCATAAAAGTTTTCTCACTGCTGTAAATCACTGTTACAAACTAAACTTTACGTGACCGTTATAAGTGTTGTGAAAAACAGTTAACCATTGCTTTAAATTAACCCTATCTTAAGGAACAGGTCACCACAATCAATCAGCCACCTTGTAAATCCCTCAGATAACACAGCCAACTTCCCTCTCCAAATCCCTCACATAGCATGTACCCAACTTCCCTCTCCAGACCCCTCACGTGACATGTAAACTCTCCCGGGGGCAGCCCTATAAAACTTCCCTCCAGCCACTGCCTCTTTGCAAACAGCCTCCCTTTTGCTATAGTGCACATTACTCCCTTGCAACATATTCAGCTTTTAATAAATCTGCCTTTCTTAATTCATAATGGTCTTAGTAAATTCCTTTATCCCACAATACCAGCCTCAGCTAGTCATACCCAAGACAGTGATCATATATGAATGGATGCATTTCTGGATTCTCCATCTTGTTCTCTATCCATGTTTTCTGCCCCTGTGCCAAAACACTAGTCTTAATTGCTTCAGCATGATAATGGGTCTTGATAGCTTATCATGTTAAATCTTCCAGACTTGTTTTTTCTTCATGATTGACTTGCCTATTCCTGGTTCTTTGTGTTTCCATGTACACTTTAGAATCAGTATGTCAATTTTCACAAGCACATCTTCTGGAATTTTTTATAGGACTACACTGACTCTGACAATGTTGAACTTCACCTGAGCCCTGTGCGCCTAGAAAACAGCAAAGGTTAAGAAATTTTCTCCATCCCTTTGTGTTTCAGAAAATAGCTTACTACAAAGAACCACCCTTTCCTATGTGACTTACATAAGATTCCCACATGCCCCCACCTTGTTTATCTATGACAAACTCAGACACAGATCCTCCAAATTGCCATTCTTTGCCCCAAAAATAAAAAAGTCACAAAGGTGAATTTTTTGTATTCAGTGATTAACATGGAAAAAATTCCTGCTGACTGGATTTCATGAAACTTTAGTCTGGCTTCTCTCCTTCCCCAGGTCCCCTAAACTTTGACTTGCTTCTTTGGTTATAAAAGCATTTGTATGCAGAATGAAGGGCCCTCCAAAGAAGCAGTTGACTTCAAAAAAAAGCATTACTTGAACAATTGTCTGATCACACCACCTTGCTCTCCTTACCCGCCAGCCCCACTCCCTCAAACCTGGTCCCTTCTAGCTTTGTTCACTGTACTACTCTATAAAAAAGGCTGACCTTTGAGATACTTGCAGATCTTATGATTGAGGAGTTGCCCTATTGCAATAGTATCCCTCATCCTATTGCAATTGTTCTCTTCTTATTTTAACAATCCTTTTGAATAAACTCTCTCTTTGACTAAATTTGGATTTGTTTTCATTTGACAAATCCATGGGTCAATTTGATAATATGTTTATGATACCAAGTTTTTCAGTTCATGAACATAGTATAGATGTCTACTTGTTAAGGTCTTCATTAATCTCTCCAAAGAATGCTTAGTACTTTTAAGCACTGAGATGACATGTCTCTCTCATTAGTTTTCCTAATTCATAGATGTTTTCTAATGCTTTTGTTGGGATGCAGAAAACAATTCCCCAAAATATGACACTTTGGCATGCTGTGTTTTGAAAATTGAAAGGTCTCAGAAATAAGCTTCAGAACTAAGAACTTTCTCTGACCTTTCTCCCTGAACATCTTTCCAGAAGCACTGGGAGAAACGCTCTCTGGATTTTCTTTTTTTAAAAATCTAAGAAAGCTTCTTTTCAAAAGAAATGCTTTTGTCTTAGGACCCCCACCTTAGGAATCTCATCAAATAACCAGGAAAGATCAACCACCAGAAAAAAGACTGAAAGTCATAACCACACCCAGACAATTTTTTTCATCTATTCCTCTGAGAGATTATCTGGCGGACTTAATCTGCATTAATAAATCAACTTTTGGTCTTGTATAGTTCTGACATTCACCTTTTCCTTAACTTGTCCCATCCAGTTATCAAAAAGAATAATTTACAAAACAATGTTTGCCTCCCTGTTCCATACATCTCTCCCTTAGGAAGAATAATTAACCCTCAATCATCTGACTCCTCTTCTAGCCTCATAATTTGTGTTAGGCTCCCATGTCTCTATGTAAGTTAAATTTTGTATGCTTTTTCCTCCCATAAATTTGCCTTTTATCTGTTCATTTTCAGTGAATCTTTAGCAAAAGGTAAAAGATTTACATGATCTGAAGAGAAACCAGTGTTTTTCAGTGAACCTTTAAAGGGCAAAGGGGAAGCTTTCCCCTGTCCCCACCACTATCATAAATGGCATTTTAAAATTTCATTTTCTAAATATTTACAGTTTGGCCGGGTGCAGTGGCTCACGCCTTTCATCCAGCACTTTGGAAGGCCAAGGCAGGAGAAACGCTTGAGCTCAGGAGTCTGAGACCAGCCTGGGCAACAAATATAGCAAGACCTCATCTCTATAAAAAATTTAAAAAATTAGCTGGGCATGGTGGTGCATGCCTGTAGTCCCAGCTACTAGGGATGCTGAGGCAGACTGAGCCCAGGAGGTCAAGACTGTGCTGAGTCAACATGGTGCCACTATCCTCCAGCCTGGGCAACATAGTAAGACTCTGACTCAAAAATTAATGATAATAAATAAATAAAATAAATATTTACGGCTGGAGTATGTATTTTTACTAAAATCACTATTAATTATGAAAATGTGTATATATATATATTTTTACTTTTCATCACACATTCATGCTGTACAAGGTTAAAGCTCATTTATTTTCTTTTAGAGTTCTTATATCTTTTATTTCAATGTATTCCTTTATTGCACTGGCTACGATCAATAGCACAGTGTTTAAATGCAGCAGTGATAAATGACATCCTTATCCCATTCCCTACATTAGCATAAAAGCTTTTCACCATTAAGTATTAAGTTTGTTGTGGTTTGTTTGTAATTTTTATATATATTTGTAATGAGACTAAGGATATTCTATTACAGTTTTTTCAAAGTTTTTTTTGTTTTTTTGTTTTTTGAGTTGAAGTCTCACTCTGTCACCCAGGCTGGAGGGCAGTAGCATGTTCCCGGCTACTGCAGTTTCAACTTTGCTGGGCTCCAGTAATCCTTCTGCTTCAGCCTTCCAAGTAGCCAGAACTACAGACGCATGCTACCATGTCTGGCTAATTTTTTTATTTATTGTAGAGACGAGGTCTCACCAAGTTGCCTGGGTGTGTCTTGAACACACGGGCTCAGGTAATCCTTTCACCTTGGCCTCCCAAAGTGCTGGGATTACAGGTTGAGCCACAGAGCCCGACCTCAAAGTTTTATCAATTCACAGAAAACACTTTCTGTGGGGCAACCTCTTTCAGGTCCCCTCCTGCTGTGGGAGCTTTCCTGTCTTCTTTTTTTTTTGTTTTTTTTTTTGAGTTGGAGTCTCACTCTGTCACCCAGACTGGAGTGCAGTGGCCGCTGCCAGCCACAGCAGCCTCGACCTGCTGGGCTCCGGCGATCCCTCCACCTCAGTCTTCCGAGTAGCCAGAATTACAGGCGCGCGCTACCACGCCCGGCTAATTTTTTGATTTTATTTTAGAGATGAGGTCTCGCCTGCCCAGGCGGGTCTCGAACCCGCAGGTTCAAGCAATCCACTCACCTCAGCCTCCCAAAGGCGCGGGATTACAGGCTGAGCCACCGAGCCCAGCTCTGTCTTCTTAATAAATCCTACTTTCTAAAAAAGAAAATACTTTCTGTGGCTAGACTATATTCATAGAGGTAAAAACTGAGGCACATTGCCTTTAAATGATAAAGGTTTATCAAGCAAAGTCCTATGGATGATAAAGAAATAAAAATTTGAAAAATTAAAACTAAAAATATAAAGATCACATGACAAGGAAGCTGCTTTGGAAATGGCAGTTTCTAATGTCAGTTCCAAGTAAAATACTATGAACATTTTCTTTACGGCTTCTCTCAAGAATGTATCCTCTTTATTTTTCATGTGTTTGCAGATTTTACCCATTGCAGTATTATAATAAACAATTGGAAAATTAATAACATTAATATGCATTCATTGGGGTGGGGAGAAGACAACAAATTTCACAGTCTATACAGAGGGCAACTTTTGACAATTCATTAAAAGCCTTATCATATACACATTTGACCTTAAGATATTTTCTTAGAAGTGATATTTTAAAGTACTGAATATAATAAGCGTATAATTATTTAAGATTTACTGAAACTTTTTTTAATAGCAAAAAAAGAAATCAATCTAAATATCTAGATTGGATAAACACTATGGTATAACCATATAATGCAATTTGTATTCAGTCAGAAAATATTACATGTTATTACATTTATTGCCATTAAATATGGCAACAATATACAAGTTTTTTAAAAAACTAAAACAGCACCTGGTGCGATGGCTCAAGCCTGTAATCCCAGCACTTTGGGAGGCCGAGGTGAGTGGATTGCCTGAACCCAGGGGTTCAAGACCAGCCTGGGCAACTTGGTGAGACCTTGTCTCTACAATAAATCAAAAAATTAGACAGGCATGGTACTGCGCGCCTGTAGTTCTGGCTACTTGGAAGCCTGAGGTAAAAGGATCACCAGAGCCCAGCAGGATGACCCTGAGTGTGCCATTGTACTCCAGCCTGGGTGATGGAGTGACATTCCAACTCAAAAAAAACAAAAAACAAAAAAACAAAAAAACAAAAACTAAAGCAGCATAGATGGTATGGAATCATTTTTGTTAAAAAAAAAAAAAAAAAGAGCTACATGCATATATGCATATTTAAAGTATAAAAGTTCAACATGTTAATAGTAAATATTTTTTTAAAAATTCAAAATGTCTATAATACATATGCTTATACATACATATGTTTAAAAACTCCAAAAGAAAGCAATCATGATGGCAGAAATCAATAGTGTCATTCACATGTCAACAGTCATATTTCCTACTTTGATTCTGAAAGTTTTGTCATTTATTAGCCTATGACTAAGCTTTGGCCTTGATTAGAGTATCCATTTCTGAAAACAGTGACTGAACATCGGACCTATTAGTAAACTATTAGTGTGAAATTGTAGGCACTGCTGGAAACTCAAGTAACATTAACAACAATCATGAATAAATTCAATAAAGTGTGAGTTCTTATCTCTATCATCAACTGTCATAATAATGATGCTCATTTCTTAAACATGTATTTGCCTGACAATTACTAAGTATCTTGCACGTATTAGTTGTTCCCATCATTCTACAGAAGGGGAAAACTAAGACTTTGGGTAACATTTATTATTTATCTATGGGATAAAATTACATTAAGAAATTAACTGGACAACCTCCTTGGGTCCCCTCCAACTGTGGGAGCTTCTCTGTTCTCTCAATAAATACTGCTATTATTCACTGAAAACATTTATAATATGTATAGCAAATCAAAGATAATTAAGCTGAGGGCTGAGCGCGGTAGCTCAAACCTATAATCTCAGCACTTTGGGAGGCCAAAATGAGAGGATTGCCTGAGCCCACGGGTTCGAGACCAGCCTGGGCAACAAGGTGAGACCTCGTCTCTACAATAAATCAAAAAAGTAGCCAGGCATAGTAGCACGTGCCTGTAGTTCTGGCTACTTGGAAGGCTGAGATGGAAGGATCATGAGAGCCCAGCAGGGCGAGGCTGTGGTGGCCGGGAATAGCCACTGCACTACAGCCTGAGCAATGGAGTGAGACTACAACTCAAAAAAAAAAAAAATTAATCTAAGAAGCATATGTATAAGGACATAACTCAGCCGGGCTCGGAGGCTCAGCCTGTAATCCCGCACCTTTGGGAGGCTAAGGTGAGTGGATTGCCTTAGCCCGCGGGTTCGAGACTCGCCTGGGCAGCGAGACCTCATCTCTACAATAAATCAAAAAATTAGCTGGGCGTGGTAGCACATGCCTGTAATTCCAGCTTCTTGGAAGGCTGAGGCGGAAGGATCGCCGGAGCCCAGCAGGTCGAGGCTGCGGTGGCCGAAAGCGGCCACTGCACTCCAGTCTGGGCGACAGAGTGAGACTCCAACTCAAAAAAAAAAAAAAAAAAAAAGGACATAACTCGCTCATTTTTAAAAGGGATTTATACTTATTTTATACTCATTACTCATATTTATACTTATCTTATATCATCTATTCCTGTTTGAAAGCACACTCAAAGAAGTAAGCTTTTTTTGACATGTCAATGATTAACTCACATTATCACAGAACAGAGCAAGCTGTTCCTTTATAAATCTCTGTCCACATTGACACCCTTGAAGCATTATTAAAATAGCCTTCTCGGCCAGGCATGGTGGCTCAAGCTTGTAATCCCAGTACTTTGGGAGGCAGAGGCGAGAGGATTGCCTGAGCCCATGGGTTGGAAACCAGCTGGGCAACTTGGAGAGACCTCGTCTTTACAATAAATCAAAAATTAGCTGGGTGTGGTAGCACACGTCTGTAGTTCCAGCTACTTGGAAGGCTGAAGCAGAAGATGGCCAGAGCCCAGCAGGTTGACGCTGGGATGGCCATGAGTGTGCCACTGCATTCCAGCCTGGGTTACACAGTGAGACTCCAACTCAAAAAAACAAAAAATTAAATAGCCTTCTCTTTAGTGACTATTTAGACAAAGGGCATAGAGAGGCCCCAACTTATGACAGTTTCACTTTGATTTTTCAACTTCAGGATGGTGCAAAAGTGATAAACATTCAGTAGAAACTATATGTTGAATACCCATATCATTATTTAACCCATATCAACTGTACTTCAAATACCCATATCATGATTCTGTTTTTCACATTCAGTACTTTATTCAGTAAATTACATGAGCCATTAAACACTTTATTATAAACAAGGATTTGTGTTAGATGATTGTGACTAGTTGTAGGCTAATATGTGTTCTGAACACGTTTAAGATAGACTAGGCTAAGCTATGATGTTCAGTAGGTTAGACGCATTAAATCCATTTTAGACTTCAGATATTTTCAAAATACAATCAGTTTGCCAGGAGTTGAAAAGTCCTGATGGTAAGTCGAGGAGCATCTGTATAATTCATGCTAAATGTTTCCCATCCTTAATCTCCCCAAGTGATAAATAACTAATGATTTCGTCTGTATCTTATCAAATTGGTCATATCCTTCATTGAACAAATACTGAGTATTCAAAAGATGACCCTGCCCAATTAGTCTACAGAGAAAAAACAAAAAGCAAAAAAACAGATCACTGCTTTCCAGGACTGGGAGAAGAGTTTAGGGAGAGGGGAGTGGACTTCACAAGTGCTTAAAGATTATTGTGGGGATAATGGAAACGTTCTCTATCTTGATGGTGATGATGCTAATTTCATGTATGTATACATTTGTCAGAACTAATAGAATTTTACACGTTAAATAGATGCAGCACATGTATATAAATTGCACCTTAATAAAGTTCATTAAACAAACAAACTCCCTAGATAACTGGTGCACGATACCCTCAGGAGAACTATCTAATCAAGTAGCAGCTCTGCTTGCTGGGTCCATGTTTTCTAAGACTTACATTTGCAATTTCTCTAGCTCAGTAAGATAAAACCCAAAAGTCACTTTCCAGACCAATTTCTCTACAATTTAGAAAAGATTATCTTGAATTCATTCGTTTTCCTTTGTCTTAGAGCTAGCATTCAAACATCTGTTTGCAGTATATATTATTGTTTAGAGAAAAAACTAGAGTTCCTTATGCCTTTTCAAAGTCCTCATCCCTGACAATTTGTCACCTTGTAATTTTCCAAAACTGAAGGCAAATAAGGAAAAAAAGGAGTGGGCATTGAAGGAGAAAGAAGAATATTTTTTCAGAGACAGATTTGAACTAAAAAACTTATAATTTACCAACAATTTTTCAGCTATAATTATAAAACAAATTGAGAGAATCTTTTAGAGCCTAAAACAGAGGATTTAAAAAACATTCAGACATCTAGAATTCTGTGAAGTCAGTCAGAATAATTATTATTTTAGATTGCAGGTAAGGTATTCCTGAGTCTTGAAGGATAAACATAGGGAGTACTTTAGCTCCTCTCCAAAATAAACAATACCACACACATAATTTTCTTGGAAAAAAAAAAAAAAGAAAGAAAGAAAAATACAAATACCGAAGACACTAGAACTAGATAGAAATCCTAATAGAAATTAAGATTCCTTTTTTCTTTTAGAGACGAGGTTTTGCTATATTGTCCAAACTGGCTGGTCTCAAACTCCTGGGCTCAAGTGATCTTCTGGCCTCAGCCTCCCAAAGTAATGGAATTACAGGAATGAACCACCATGGCTGTCCAGAAATTAGGATTTCAAAATAGAACACAGCTTGCTATGAGCAGAAAGAAATTGCTGCTCCTTTTTTGTTTCTTGGCCTTTTCCACATTTTTTAGCTCCTAGCAGGTTTTAAAAAAATGGCATAAAGCTTTCCTTAGAGATGTTCCTATTCCTATTTTTTCCCCTATTTTCATACCTATAGTACATTACCATCTAAACAAAGTACAACAGCAGTTAACCCTATGTATCTCTTCCCTATAATTGACTCTGGCATATTAAAATATAAAAACTAGACTGCTTCGTTTGACTGGGGTTGTTAAAATAGGAGGATGCACTACTAATTCACTAGTTCCAGCCATACAGCTACCAAGTGCTAAACCTGTTATCACCCACCCCCCAAAATTATTCTAGTTCAATACTCTACTACACTCAGTTGAAATTAAAAAAAAAAAATTAAAAATTGCAACCAACTTTCCTGAATGTCATTAATTTGACATGAGGCAGTAATTCTATTTACACTCCGCTACCCAACAGACTTCTTTGCCATATTCCAAAAATAAAATAAATGATTTACTGAAAATTACCACACACATGCTTATTTAGGTAGAAATGTGTACACTTGAAATGAACACAAATCTGTACTCTTCAAAATAATTGAGGGCACAGTAATTTGGTGTTCTTAAAATATAATCTCATTTTCTTTTCTCATTATTGATAGGACTATCAAAAGTATACTAATTGACATTCATCAGGAGTCTAAGTAATAGCCTATCTTTCTAAGCCCATGACTTCCAAGTGAATTTGTTGGAGTATATTTCCATTTTTCTTTTATGCATAAGTAGTTACTGGCTTCCTATTTTTCAAAAGATAAATTAAGACCAAAACCTCTTGTATTTTATTTTCCACTGAGTCATAATATCTCAGAATGATACATTTTCCTAGGTTAATTATTACACTTTGCATAATATTCTTTGCAGGAGGGCAAGTAAAGAATGGGATTGATGAAAATTGACTCTGAGTGTAGAGCAGAGATAACATTACTATTGGTGGTAAAACCAGTGTCATCAGTGATTTGGTAGGCATTAAAATACACATGTATTTTTTCCAAATAGAGTGTTTTTACAAAATAAGATCTAGATGTATTTGTAAATTTTTTATTGTATTTTTTAGTTCTTTTTTTACTACTTAATTTGCTACTATTTTTTTCGACTTTCAGAACTGACTGAAATGCATAGTAAACCTTTGAAGGAACATCTACATATTAGAAAAATTCAATATTATGGGACTAATTAATACTTAGTGATCAAACTTAAATGTAATTCACCATGAATATTCTTAGTTGTTTTCATAGTTCTTTCCCCTATTTATTCACCAAATCAGTTTTTTTCTTTTTTTTTGAGTTGGAGTCTCACTTGGTCGCCCAGACTGGAGTGCAGTGGCCGCTCCCGGCCACCGCAGCCTCGACCTGCTGGGCTCCGGCGATCCTTCCGCCTCAGCCTTCCAAGTAGCCGGAATTACAGGCATGCGCTACCACGCCCGGCTGATTTTTTGATTTATTGTAGAGATGAGGTCTCGCTGCCCGGGCGGGTCTCGAACCCGCGGGCTCAGGCCATCCACTCACCTCAGCCTCCCAAAGGCACGGGATTACAGGCTGAGCCACCGAGCCCGGCTCCAAATCAGTTTTACATTACTGATTACATTGGTGTTAACTGGAACTTAAGAGTCTCTCTTCAATTGACCTTATACTGGTACTTCATTTAATATATCCTCTCATAACTGAAATTTATTATTTCCCTAGACTCATATATCTTTCCCAATAAGTTTCTATTTTCGCTCACCTGATCACACATTGATCTTTTTTTATTCTATTCCCAAATCCCTCACAGCGGGCATCTTTTAAGAGTCTTTTCCAGCTATAACTTATCATCTGTACACATTTTCTCTCACTTAGAGCTGGTCTGCTCTCATAACCGCAACCAGTACCAATGTTTACCTGGAATTTCAGATGAGAAACCACTAAGCCTTCTCTGACATCCTTGTCATATCATTCAATAGGCAATTACAAAGTTCCCTTGTGGGTCCTTCAAAACACAGTTAAGATCTTGCTCTTCGGTTGGGCATTGTGGCTCACGCCTATAATCCCAGCATTTCGGGAGGCTGAGGTGAGAGGATTGCCTGAGCCTAGGGGTTCAAGACCAGCTTGTGCAACTTGGTAAGATCTCATCTCAACAATAAATCAAAAAAAATTTAGCCAGGAATGGTGACCAGTGGCCATGAGCGTACCACTGCACTCCAGCCTGGGCAAAACCGTGGGACTCCAACTCAAAAAAAAAAGAAAAAAACAAGATCTTGCTCTTCCCATCCTCCCATCCCCACCACCTTCACCTTACATGCCATAACCCTATCTTGTGGCTGCTGTGAAAGCGTTAATAGAAAATAACTCTTGAGCAAACCAAGAGCACCCGCAGCTTCAATTGGCTATCATAAGATCTCTGCACTTTGCTCTTGGGAACTTGGATGGAATAACTGTGATTCTTAAAACAGATCACAAAGCTCACCCAGGAACCCGAAACAGTGTGGCATAGATGGCCCAGCATGATCGGGGTCCTGCCTGACCCATTATCTCGTGGTCTTCTTCCCTATGGCTCACCATGCCCCAGCCACATGACCTGCTGTTTGCTCCTTAAATACAACTGGCTGGTTCCTCCATGGGAAAGCCCTTTCCTTAGATTTTCTTACTAGTGGCTCTTAACCCAAAGGGTACCTTCTCAGAGAGGATTCCTGTAATGCCCCCATCTAAAATAGGTTTCTCCTCTCTACCAATCTATTACCCACTTCCATTCATTTTACAGTCTTATCTCTATCTGTAAGTATCTTATTTGATTTATCATTGGTTGTCTCCCACAGTTAGAATTTCAACCCCGTGGTTACAGATACATTTCCTGGCTTGTTCACTGCTACACCATGAATGCAGTGGTGCACAAACAGTAAGGACTCAATAAATAGTAAAAGACTGAACTGTTTTAACAGCCCAGAATATAGATCTTGCTTTCAAATCCATTAAGCCCCTGATGTAAATTCAGGAAGAATAATTAGGCTCATTGTATTCATAAGAAAACTGGGACTCACCAAGGTTTCCTGACTTTGTAAGTCTCATAACTGGTAATTGCAGGTGCGATACAAAGAACTTAATTTTCCATATGATTGATCATCATTTAAAAAACTAGAGACACAGTGTTTTTTAAAAATTTACTATCAAAGGGATAAGGATTAAAGGTCAAGTTAAATATAAAAGAAGTTATTACTTCATTATTGTAAAGTAAAGAAAATACATTTAGATATTTAATATGGTATGTGGAATTTTAGGATTTCCCTAAATTTCTTCTGCATCAAAATTATTCTAAAGGGCATTGGAAAGGGGTAGGAGAGAATAAAGATGACTCATGCAGGAAAGTAGTAATGCACAAAGACATCAATTTAATCTATGTATTAAAACAAATACAAATGCTTATATACTGAGTTTTTCCCCCTTTTTCTGGATATAACAGCATTTAGAAAAAGGACAATTGTTTTCTTTTTCAATTGTATTTCTTTCAGTTGAGTAACAGTTTATTTTGCTTCTTTCATTTATTTCTATCAAGAAAAGAAAGGACATTAATTTGGGTGTTTGTGTATTTGTGTGTGCCAATGCATCAAAGCACCACAGCTATCAAGATTCTGTGAAGGAGGTTAGTAAAAACCATTTACAGGCTGGGCTCAGTGACTCAGTGGCACTTTGGTAGGCCGAGACAAGAGGATTGCCTGAGCCCACGGGTTCGAGACCAGCCCGGGGAAATTGCTGAGACCTCGTTTCTACAATAAATCCAAAATAGCCGGGCATGGTAGCACATGCCTGTAGTTCTGGCTACTTGAAAGGCGGAGGAGGAAGGATCGCCGGAGCCTGGCAGGTCGAGACTGTGGTGGCCAGGAGCATGCCACTGCCCTCCAGCCTGGGTGACAGAGTGAGACTCCAATTAAAAAAAAAAAATTTACAAATAATTTCACACTGCATACCAGGAAATGATCTTTTTGACAAAAAAAAGATGGTTCTTTGTCCATTTTATTTCATATAAAAGATAGGTTATAATCAAGTAGCATTGAAATTTTTAAAAATCCATCGACATTGGCTAAATTTCTTCGAGGATTCATAAATCTCAATTTTTATTATTAATCTATTCTATGTTACTTAATCATGATTTGTCTATCTCAGAGACTTTTAAGATAGTTAATGGGTTATTAAAACAACATTTAAATTCAAGTAAACAGGACCAAATTCATGACAACCTATAGATTAGAGTATCTTTTTCTGATTGAAAGAAAATTTGTCAGGATCATAGTAATTTTACTCTTACAAACCAACCTTTGATGTGCAAATACTTTCAGGATAGATAATCACTGTCAACTGCTCGTTATTTCTAGACTGTCAATAATATGCGTCGTTAAAAAAACAAGTAAACATACACAAATATATACTAACAATTATCATTCAAAAATTTGTGATACATTATTACAATAACATGTCCCTTACAAATGTTCACATCACCAGGGATTGGCCAATGTTAGCCAGAAATAAGAAGCTGGCAGGATTATTATTCAGAGAAAGAAATAGATGTGGATGAGAATTCAAATGTCACATAAGTCCCCTTCAGATCAAAGGTTATTTTCCATACGTCTTAAAAGGATTCCACTTGATGGAAAGTTTAATGGTAATATTTCAATTAAGAAGTACTTTATATGTAGGTCACTAGATGAGAGGATTTCAGAGCTGAAAGAAGCCTTAAGAGTCATCAAACCCAATCTCTTTATTTTATAAACGAGGAAATGGACAACGAGAGAAGTTTAGGAAATTTGCCACGATCACAGTTAATGAATGGCAGGGTCACAATGAACACAAAGGCTTCCCGACTCCTTGGTTGAGAGCAGGCGCCCTGCGCCAAGGAGCATGGGCAAAAATTCTAACTTCACCATCGGTAACTGCTGATCTTGGGGGAGTCACTTCCCTACTCTAACCTTAAATTCCTCACTTACCAGTACAGATCACACTGTACCTACCTCATGGGGTGGACTGCTATGACTTGGGCTTTAAAACTTCTAGAAATTGCCACTGTCGTTACTGTCCCACAGTGGCTTCTCATTGGCCTGTATGTTCACTGGGACACTGTCTCATCTTCCTCTGTATTATTCACATTTTTATTTAACTCTTTATTGTGATGATGAAATAATTTTAAGTATACAGGAAAATTGCAGAAATAAGTGCGCTACTGTATCCCTGCCACCTACCCTCCCCTAATGTTACCATCTAGCATAACCATGTCACATTTAACAAAAGAAAGAGCATTCATACAATACTTTTTAACTGAAATGGTACCATTAACTACATAACTTATCTGGACTTCCCCCATTTGTCCAATGAATGTCCTTGTGTTCCCAAAATTCAGTCCAAGATAGCATATGTTATTTAGTATCACCAAAGTCTTAAATTATACCCTATCTTAATCTAATTTTAAAAGCAGCAGTTTTGGTCTATTGATCCAAATCAAGGGGCTCACAGGTAAGCAAAGAACACTTTGGAAAAATAAATTTATATCCAAGCAGGACTTATGTGGACAGATCCACTCCATCTGCCACAATAAGTTCCAAAGGCTTGCATTAACCAATCCACCAGCAAATGAAACTGAACTTAGCATGGCACAGATAAAAATACTCTGTGTTTTGTTTTTTATGTCTTGAAGTGTCAAGTTCAAAAGGCAGATATGGGTGTCTTTGATTAACATGCTTTGGTACCTCCTTGGGGAATTACAAATTTGTATTTCTTTTAAAAAATTAATTTATTTTATTTTGTAGATCCCAGGCTGGTCTCCAACTCCTGACCTTGAGTGATCTTCCCACCTCAGCCTCCCAAAGTACTAGGAATACAGGTGTGAGCCACCACATGGGGCCCAAATTTCTATCTCTACTGTCCAAGCCATAAAGATATAAAACCTGTAATTTAAGGAAAAACTACACCAACAGAAATCAGGAAGATCCTAAGTCAGGTCAGTCATTTACAGAGGAAGAAGAAGGTTATTCTCTGACTTGGAAACAACCTAAAAGTATACCTAATGAATGGTGTCTGGCAACATTTTATAAATGCCTATGCTCCTCAAGTACGAATTCAGGCATTGCAAAGAGAAAGCACATATGGAGAACTATAAAAAAGCAGCAATTTCTCCTCTGCAAAAGCCACTTGGGGATTTATGGGGAGATGGCATGTGATTACAGCCTTGGAGTCTAGCCAGGGCAAGAGGATAACGGGGTGATGGTCTCTGCCTGTGTTAACGAATGACTTTCCCGATGTGATAGATGCTTCCTCCCCCGTCTTACTAATTTGTTCTACCTGGTACAGCACTGCTGCTAGAGGAGCAAGGAGAACTATAGACAGGCTCTCTGGCACACGCCTCAAGTCACAAGTTACAGAGAGGGGACACCGATGAGACCACACTCCAGAAGTTCCAACAATTGTGAAAGCACTCACTCCCTGGACAAGTGCTAAGAAGTGGTATACTCCCCTTGCCATCCTGTCCTTTCAGGAGTGTTACAGAAACCAAAGTGATAACACTTACTGAGCACTCACTATGACCACTCTGCCCAAACCAAACCATCTTATAAATTAAAAAAACAAACAAACAAACATATATATATATTAGAGATAATGTCTTGCTATGTTGCCTAGGCTGGTCTCAAACTTCTGGCTTCAAGTGATCATCCTGCCTTGGTCTCCCAAGGGGCTGGGATTACAGGCATGAGTCACAGCACACTGCTGGTCAAAGATTTTTGACTTTTTTTTTTTTTTTTGAGTCAGAGTCCTACTCTGTTGTCCAGGCTGGAGCTCAGTGGCATGCTCACGCCACCTCGGCGTTGACCTGCTGGCTTCCGGGATCCTTGCCCCTCAGCCGTCCAAGTAACCAGAACTACAGGTGTGTGCTACCACGTCTGGCTAATTTTTTGATTTATTGTAGAGATGCGGTCTCACCGAGTTGCCCAGCCTGGTCTCGAACCTGTGGGCTCAGGCAATTCTGTGACCAGTCCCCTAAAGTGCTTGGATTATAGGCTCGAGCCACCGCACACGGCCGCCTTTTTTTCATTCAATTTTTCTTTTCGTGTTTTTTTTTTTTTTTGGTAGAGATAACATCTTGCTATGTTGCCCAGGTTGGTCTCGAACTTCTGGCTTCAAGCGATCCTCCTGCCTCAGCCTCACAAAGTTCTGGGATTACAGGCATGAGCCACCGCATCCAGCGGGCCAAGCGTTTTTGATTTTTATCAGCAGCAAAACTTACCCACTTACAACTCAGGTGGGCAAATAATAACAATCATCCTTTTACTCTTTATTTTCTATAATTGACCTCATCCTCTTTCCAGTCCCCAGCCCTAAAAATGGTACAAAATCTCAGTTATAAGAGAGAAAAATTCACCTTGTAGTTTGAAATGTAGTTTTCTTGAAACAATTTTGTGATACGTTGGGGTTTTCCTGGGGACTGCCTCTCAGGGCCCTGTGCATGGTGTCCTTAGAAACAGTTCATGGGAAAGGGTTGAGGTCTGGCAGCTCCCACTTGGTGACTCTACCTCCCTTCAGGCCTCACTTCTGCTGTGGCTCCTTCACGGCCTGTGCACCAAACTCCTGAAGTCAACACCCAGGAGCTTCCCAGTCAATGTTTTTATCCATCTCTTGCTTTCCGAGATCTTGGAGATGATCAGATTGTGTCAGGCCACTGCCCAGAGCCCTCCGTCCTTCTCCGTGTAACTTAGAATGAAGCCTACAATTCTTACCCAAGCCTTTAAGACTATGGTCTGGGTGACCCCCTCCTATGACTAACCTACCAAATTCCCTTGGCTCACTCTTCTCCAGGCACACTGGTCTCCTCACTATTCTTCCAAACTCACTGTTCCTCAGGGCCTTTGCACACACTCTTATGATATTTCATTTACTTTGAACATTTCCTTCTGGAACTTGCATGTGGATATCACTGTCCTGGGTTGATCTTCTTACCTGGCCTGAAATAGCGCCTTACCTCTACTCGTTCCAGTCCCTGCAGCACTGTTCTACAACTTTTGACTTCTCATATGTCATTTGTGTGTTTATAGTTTGTCCCCTTCCAACCAGGATATAAATCCCATTAAAACGGATACTAGTTGCTGTTGTTTTTAGAGATGGGGTCTCACTCCGCCACCAATGCTAGAGTGAAGTGGTGTGACCATAGCTCACTGCAGCCTTGAACTCCTGGGCTTAGGCGATCCTTCCACCTCAGTCTTAGTATCTGGGACTATAGGCATACACCACCACGTCTGGCTGTTTTTTGATTTCTTCTAGAGACGAGGTCTCGCTATGTTGCCCAAGCTGGTTTCGAACTCCTGGCCTCAAGCGATCCTCCCTCCTAAGCCTCCCAAAGTGATCAGATGACGGGCATGAGCCACTGCACCCCACCAAAGTTCTCAGTTTTTGATTCATTGTCAGCAACCCTAAGGTAGATATTACTATTGTTATTTTTCCATAATACAGGTGAGGAAATGAAGTTCAGTGAATTTAAGTGATTTGCAGAAGCTCAAACAAAGAAATTGCTGTCCTTCTAGCCCAAGTGCGGTTATGTAAATTAGGTAATGCTACAAGACAACTGCTTAGCCACTAACCCAGGATCACAGAGCAATGGGGACCCAAGAGGCAGCCTGACTACAGTAAGTAGGCCAGCAACTACTCAGCAATAATTCTACTGTTTCCTGTAAACAAACCTGCTTCAGGGAGGCCTGTTCATTTTTCAAGTGGTCAGAGCAGCAGCTGGGTTGCAGATAATCAAGGAGCCGGGGGGCAATTAGTTTTAATGTTTTGACAGTGAGAAAGTGGCAGAGCCTCAGCATTTTAGCCATTGTTGTCATGCTTGGGAGGTTCTTTATTAGGCCTTGAGATCAGACATTTCTTCTGTCAGCCTTTTTGATTCCTGTTTCCAAGGGCTGAAGCCCTCAGCCTCACTTCCTCAATAAACACACTCATCACCCCAGGATGAGTACAGGGTGCAGGGACAGGGCCGCTGGTCAGCAGCTGATCTCACATGAGAATTTCTTCTTGCAGATCCGGACTCCTTGAGAGCTCAGCCCCAGCCTCCTCTTTCTATCTCCCAGAGCACCTGGCGCAGAACAGGTGTTCAATACATCTCTGTTAAATTGAATTGGCAGTTCACTCAATCAGTCCAGGCCTGGTTTTCTTATCTGTCAAATGGGGAGAGTGAAGTACTCTACAAGGATTATTAGGATGAACACATAAAATCAAATAAGTTCTTTTATTTTTTTCTCAGTAACACACAGGAGATGTATTGGCTTTAACTTTAAAAGGTAAAACAAATGTGTTGTGAGCCATTGAGGGGGCATGGCGTTACTTCAACCGTCTTGTAACATAGTTTTAGAGAGGTAAAAGTTCAAGTTTGATTTGGGCTACTTATTTTTCAGGGAGGTGACATAATGTAATGGGGATGCAACGGGAATGAAATGAAATTCTTCATACACCCAGTAAGTTAATAAATATTTGTTTGCTCAATCTGATCACAAAAAATATTGTGAATTGAATAATACCATCCCACGGTCATCTAATACTTACAGTATTCACTTATTCTAACCAGATAGGAAAAAATGATGATTTAGTCTTAGTTATCATTTGATAACTTGATTCGTTGTTCTCGGCATTCTGTTAAATGATTTCAATGGGTTGTCCTGTTTGTTCCACAAAATTATCCTCTCCTTTGGGACAGATAAATTTATCCTTGGGATGCATGGTTTTTCTTTTCTCTGAGGTACAGAAAGCTTAAGCTACTTGCTCAAGGTCACAAAACTAAGAGATGGAGCAGATAATCACCCTGCACCGACAAACACACTGCCATACTGCCTTTCTGAAAGCAGCTGAGATGTGTCATCTATCTGTCCTGGCAACAAAACTATGAGCAGGTACCATGTACCAGGCCTTGTGGCACCTGCTGGGGAATACACTGGAAAGAAAGATACAGTTATATCTCCATGGAGCTTAAGATATAGTGTAGGATAATATTATTAAGCAAGAACTCACACAAATAAACACATAACTACAAACTGCAGGTAGTGCTGAGAAGGAAATCCACAGGGCACTATGAGAAGACCAGGGACTGCAAGGAAGTGTGATGAGAACACATGAAGATTGTCAGTTGAGAAAGGGAAGTCAGAGGAAAAGGTGAAACTGCCTATATACAATTAATTTTGGGCTATGGGGTAAAAGTGTGGAAGAGACTGAAGGCCTGAAAAGCTGTGGCTATGGTTGGAATTTGACAAATTTCTTGTTTCTAAATTTTCTTTCACTCTAATAGAGGGCAATTGATTATCTTCATGTCCTGACCCTCAGAGAGGGAAAAAGTTGCCCTCGTAAGGCTAATAAACATATTTTATCTTAAATGATGTGCCTAAGACCACACAGATTTCCTTGATGGCATCCCAGAGGCTGAAGGACAAAAGGCAGCTCTAATCTCCAGGGACCCCAGCTCCTGTTATAAGCCAAGGCTCTGGAAACGAGGGTTTCTTACATTTCATATGGTTGATTCATTCAAAGCTGTGTATTGAAATGCACCAAGATAGCTTGTTAAAAGTAGCAGATTTTTTCCTTCGATTGTTGTAACCTTCCATTTCTCCTTTGAGTGTTGCCACTTTCCATAAGTCTATTGTCAATTCTAAGATGTTATCCTAACATGTCAGTGGTCAGGTACAAGGGAATGGAGGGCTTGAGAATGTCAAAACTGCACACAGGTTTCCTTAACTATTAACCTGGGATGGGCGAAGGATGCATGTAGGCTTTGTTAACTGTAACTCCAGTTGGGTGAAGGGTTATGAAATGGGTATAGGCTGGGCGTGGTGGCTCACACCTATAATCCCAGCACTTTGAGAGGCCGAGGTGAGAAGATTGCCTGAGCCTATGGGTTCAAGACCAGCCTGGGCAACTTGGCCAGACCTCATCTCTACAATAAATCAAAAAATTAGCTGAGTGTGGTGATGTGTGCCTATAGTTTCAGCTACTTGGAAGGCTGAAGCAGAAAGATCACCTGAACCCAGCAGGACCAGTCTGCAGTGGCTGTGAGCAAGCCACTGCACTCCGGTCTGGGCACAGAGTGAGATTATGAATAAAAAAAAAAGAAAGAAAGAAATGGGAATAAATACTGAAGCAAGTTTGCACCACCTTTGAGCAGGTTTGGGTAATGATACCAGCCTTCTCCCTGCAACTTGGTTACAGAAATTAAAATTCACTTTTCTCCCAGTTTCGGTCTCTCATTTTTGATCAACAGTGAGAGAAATAAGCCTGATTAGTTTCCCTGGGAATATTCCTAAACTACTTCTGTAATGGCTCTCTGCCCAGGAGCCAGTATCTGATAGTCTCAGGTCTTACTTTATAGATAGCATCTATTGGAAAGCCTATGAAAGTTGTTTGAGCTGTTTTTCAGACTTGTACTCTGAAGGACATGAGGCCCACCCAGGCCCAGAATGTTGGCTCCACTGGTCCTGTGACTCTTTCCCCCAGAATTGGCTCTTTGACTTGAAAACAGTTTCAACACCCCCATAAAATCATCAACCAATTAGCAGTCCCTAGCCCCTGACTACCAGATTCCCTTTGCAAACCCTAGCCTCTGAATTCTCAGGGAGGCACATTTGAGAAGCCTCTCCCATCCTCCTTGGTCAGCTACTTTGCAATACTAAACTTTTTCTCGGCTGCAATAGTTGATTTCTGGGCAGTGGGCATAAGAACTCCGTCAGGCTGTAACAAAGGCACCTCTGAAAATGGAACTGCTGTACAAGCATAGAGAGAGCTCTGGCTAGTGGAGGTGACTCAAGTGTTGAGGCTACAAATGTGCTCTATTACAGCCAAGTATCTATGGAGATGCTAAGTTGGTGAAAAGACCGGGCCTGAAAATAAGGGAAGGAGAAATCAGAAGGAGTGGACAAGACAGTGAAAAAAAGTCAGAACAGTGAATCAGAGAGAGCAAGGCTTCTAGAGAAAAGCTTTAAAACTGCTGGTACCTAGTCAGGTGTAACTGTCTTCACCAAGCAGGTTTGAGAACCATTTATAAGCTAGTAGACAAACACTAAGGCAAGGAGGTACAGTTGTTTTGCAGCTGTAACTGAATGCGTTTTTTAGTGGAGTTTGAGTAATGCATGAGTAGCAACACATGCAGAGAAAGTCCTGAATTGTCTAACTTCTCTTCCCTAAAACGTTGCATAGGACTTACGTTCTAAATTAGTAGACACAGGGCAGAGTTCTACGTCCAGTCATAAATACTTACATGATAGAGCTCAACTCAAAGGTGGCTAGGGAGTCACTTGGCTGCAGCAACACACCTGGAAGTTGTGGGCACTGCCGTCTCTGTTAAGTGTTTTACTTTATGCCCCTACAAAGTAACAATTAGTCATTAAAATATCTATACATCTGCTGGACGTGGTGGCTCAGACTGTAATCCCAGCACTTTGGGAGGCCAAGGCAAGAGGATTGCCTGAGCCCAGGGGTTCGAGACCAGCCAGGGCAACTTGGTGAGACCTCATCTCTACAATAAATAACAAAAAATACTAGCTGGGCGTGGTGGTGTGAGTCTGTAGTTTCAGCTACTTGGAAGGCTGAGGCAGGAGGATAGTCTGGGCCCAGCAGGTTGAGGCTGCAGTAGCCATGAACGTGCCACTCCACTCTAGTCTGGGCAATAAAGAGTGAGATTTCAACTCAAAAATAAATAAATAAAATATATACACATCAAAGTTATGTATTTTGCTGACATATTAGTTGAAAAGAGGTACATATAGTAATAAGAAAACCCCAACTAAATTTCAGAGTCCTCTAATAATCCCCTCAAAAAAACACTACAAATAATAACAAGCACAGTTAGGAAAATAGAAACCAGAATCTAAGAGATTAAGGAGGTACCAATAGGAGATACTAGAGGAACATTTTCCACACAAAGTTAAGTCAAGGAAGAACAAGAAAGCTGCATTGTAATACTTAAGCATCTCCCTCAAAAATGTTTTTACTATTTCCTAAAAATTTCACACACACACACACACACACACACACACACACACACACACACACACACACACAAACTTTGCAAAACACACTGGTCTGCGTTCTTCAGACACAAGAGCTTTCCTTCTTTTGAAAGAGATCTTTTACTAATTTTAAAAATCAAGATATACTTAATACTAAAAGCAGTAAGTAATCTAGAGAAAGCATTTCTTCCTAAAATAGCCCATCTGCAACTTTTAAACAGTCTGAAGCATTTAGCCTTAGAGACCAATATCCGCAAGATGTCAAAAACTTACACACAAAAGCCAAAGCCAAGTGATAATACATCCAGGTCTGAAACACTCTTTTTGTTTTTGTTTTTTGAGATAGAGTCTTATTCTATCAGCCAGGCTGGAGTGCAGTGGCATGCTCATAGCCACCACAGCCTTGACCTACCGGGCTCAGGCAATCCTTCTGCTTCCACCCTCCAGGTAGCTGGAACTATAGGTATGTACCACCATGCCTGGCTAATCTTTTGATTTATAGTAGAGAAAAGGTCTCACCAAGTTACCCAGGCTGATCTCGAACCTGTGGGCTCAGGCAATTCTCTCACCTTGGTCTCCCAAAGTGCTGGGATTATAGGCATGAGCCACCGCGTCCAGTGAGATACTCTTACAAGTTCATCCACCTGCAGGTTCAAGTGTTCAACCAGAAGAACCAACAGATTTCCAGGCAGTGTGTTGTACAGACTGAAACATCTGGGTTCCATCATCTTGCATTTTTGGCAACAACAAAATATAAAGTCCTAAAGTCAAGTAAAAAAGCGTTAAAATGGAATTCAGCTAACTTTCATAGGGACTATAGGCTGAACAATTTCCTTACTAAGCTGGATGGCTCTGAACAAGATTCCATCTCCTAGACATTTAAGAAAATTTTTTTTTTTCATTTTTAAGGAGTTTTGATTTCACACAACGTTGAGTCGCAAGATTAAAGAGCAGATGGAACATAAAGGGATGTTGTGTTACCACTGAGAATGCCCATTGGCAAGTTCCTTGCCCCCTTATTGCAAACCATTCTTAATGGCCCAACTAAATTCCTATTACCTTTATGAAACTTGCAAAAGTAAAGTTTTGGCCGGGCTCAGTAGCTCAGTCTATAATCCCAGCATTTTAGGAGGCCAATGCAAGTGGATTGCCTGAGTCCATGGATTCGAGACCAGCCTGGGCAACTTAGCGAGACCATGTCTCTACAATTAAAAAAAAATAATAATTAGCTGCCGTGATCGTGTGCACCTGAAGTCCTAGCTACTTGGAAGGTTGAGGTGGAAGGATCGCCAGAGTCAAGCAGGTAGATGCTGCGGTGGCCGTGAGTGTGCCACTGCACTCCAGCCTGAGCGACGGAATAAGACTCCAACCCCCCCCCCAAAAAAGGAATGCTTTATAGACCTTTTCTCCTGAACTCTTGCAATCCTTGCTATCATTACAATTTGACTCCTAAATGCATAATGTCTGGTGAAGTCTCTTGAATTAAAATAAATACAGATATGTATTCTGTACCTGCTATATTTTTAAAATGTAATTTTGACTTTTTTAGAGACAATGTCTTGCTCTATCATCCAGGCTGAAGTGTAATGATGTGATCCTAACTCATTTCAGCCTCCTACTTCTGGGCTTAAGCGATACTCCTGCCTCAGCCTCCCCAGAAGTTGGGACTACAGGTTAGTTTCACATCTGGTTAGTTTCTTTTACCTTTTGTAGAGACAGAGTCTGGCTATATTGCCCAGTCTGGCCTCAAGAATTCCTGGCCTCAAGAGACCCTCTCACCTCAGATTCCCAAAGTGCTGGGATTACAGATGCAAGCCACCACATTCAGCCTACCCACATTTTAGGCTCTGATTAGATGTACTCATGTTTTAAAACTCATTTAATTGACACAACTCTAATAAAGAGAAAACATTATCATGCCAATTTTCCAGAGGAGAAACTGAAGAAAATAACTTCTTCAGTCATAATCTTTCCCAGTTATTTATGAATTTGTAAGAGTAGCTGATCATGTTTTGTCTCTTTAAATAGTTTATTAGATCTTAGAGGTCTGAGACCTATATTCTCCAGCTTTGTGTCACTCGGAAAGCTGGGTACAGTGTCTTATGCACAGCACATACTCACATATGCCAGTGTGTTTTGATTCAATATTGAAAAAAGCAGAAAGGCAATGCTTAGTTAAAATAACCTTCTACAAATGACTGACATTTGGGTTCAATATTGACTTGAAAATAAAATTCAAGATCCATTCACATTCAATACTAGAGCCAAATACCAAATGAATATAAATGGGAGGCATTTCCATGTCTCCATTCTTTTGGTATTTCCAGCATGGGCAGGAAGGAGGGGAATGGAGAGAGGCAGGAATGCAGCCCCCTCATTGGAAAGCAATGATGCTAACACCAAGGTTCAGTGCCATTTCATGAAGGGAGCTGCTGGGGCGGGAGTGGGAACAAGGCTGAAAAGGCAAGGAGAAAAGAAATAAAAAAAACCCAGACATTCACTTTCTGTGGATTAAAAATCCAGCGAAAGGAGAATAAGAAACCAGAACATCAATTGATAGAATTTTCAATGCAGTCAACCTAAGCTTCAATATTTATTCCAGGAGGAAAATTGAACCTCAAGTCCAAAAATGACTCTCAGCTCCCATTCTCTGCCCAAATACACACACATTTACATTTATGGGTGACTATGTGGTTATATTTAAATTCTCAGCTCTAAAAGCTGCAAGACTGTAAATAGACTCATTTTAGCCATTTCATAAAATTGTATTAGCTTTCCTTTCCTGCCATTCTCCAAGGCAGGCAAAGTTCAGACGTGCAGAAAATGTAAATGATTTCTTTTGATAATAGCACGGGTAGATTCCAAACCCAGAAATCAGTTCATGCTTATTTCTGAGAGCCCGGTAAGTGATGCGTGGTCATGGCTTTGAGCTAATGGAGTCAATTTCTGCATAAGGAGCCAATGGGATGTATTACCTTAGGACACCAAAAATGACAAAAGCCATTATTTAGTGTCCTACAGTGCCTCAGATCAAACAGGTCATGTTTGCTGGGTGGAGAAGGCATTGGAAGCACAGCTAAGGAATGATCACGCCTCCCATGTGTAGCCAATGGTGTGTCTGTTAAGGATGCTGAGACAGAGTATGTCAAAGTCATGCCGAACTTGTAGATTCCTACATGGGTCTGATGGGCTCCCACAGAGGCTTGGACCCTGATCTGGTTCCTTAACACTTATTTTTCAAGAAGAAGGGACTTCATTCCCACATGCCTCACTCTTCAATTTGCGCACGCAAGTGGTGAGATGATAAGCATATCTTAACTATTATCTTCCTTGACTCGCATTACTTTAGTATTTTCTTATGATTCCTCATTCAGAAAAGTGGAATCCAGCATTTTCCAAATGGAAGAAAGTTCATCGTGTATCAATGAAAGAAAGAAAGAAAAAAGCCAGTAAAATATTTGGCTATTAAGTTTAAAAGTCTTTGCAATCAATCGTAAGATGAGAAAGATTTAGAGAGAAGCTTGGCTACATTGCCACCCCAGTCCCCCTCCAGCAAGCCTAGAGGAGGAGAGAAGTTAGATAAACACCAAGACCATTAGATGTTGACGTGATGATCAAATGCAGTTTCCCTTATCCCCCAGGTTCAGTGTGTGTGGAGACAATAGTACCTGATTCATTCTAGAGTCAAGGGGAATTATGGTTCCTATCCTGCATGGAATTAGGGAGGCAGAGGGTTTCAGCTATGCCCTAAGCTAGTGTTTTATGTGCATATGAATCACCTCCTGCAGATTCAGAGCAACACAGGGAAACAGTAAAACCTGTCCATCTCCTGAGCAGGGAGAGGGCATTTGTTGAGCGAATAAGCTGGAGGTACAAATAGTCCTCAATGCCAAAATGAAGGGGAAGTGATGGTAAAACACACCATCTCTTCAGAGACCAAGATAGGATTTGAGAGGATGATGGTACATTTCAGCAAAAACAAAGGAAAAAAGTCAGGCCAGGTCAGGCTTCCCACTTTGGGAGGCCGAGGCAGGAGAACCACTTGAACCCAAGAGTTTGAGACTAGCCTGGGCAACAAAGTGAGACCCTGTGAATGAATAAATGAATGAATGAAATAATTTTTTTTTTGAGTTGGAGTCTTACTCTGACACCCAGGCTAGAGTGCAGTGGCACATTCATGGCCACCCCAGTGTCAACCTGCTGGGCTCAGGCGATCCTTCTGCCTCAGCCTTCCAAGAAGCTGGAACTACAGGTGCATGTTACCACACCCAGCTAATTTTTGATTTATTGTAGAAACGAAGTCTCGCCAAGTTGCCCAGGCTGGTCTCAAACCCACTTGCCTTGGACTCCTCCCAAAGTGCTGGGATTACAGGTTGAGACACTGAGCCTGGCCTTCATTTCTTGTTCTACGGTAGAACTCATAGGGGAATCCACTAAGGTCCCTCCATGTTGCCACAGCGCCTAGAGAAGGACTTGGCGGGTATTCAAGGGCTCCTGCACATTCCTGAGCACATTACTGAGAGTCCCCCTGTCTTCTACATACTCCCAGTAGGTAGTTTCAGGGGATCCCTGACTTCCCAGCAGGCTATGCCCAAAGATGTAAATCCCTATTTACTCCCTTTCTTTGAACTATATAGTATCAGTACAATCTTGTGATTTGCATAACTTTTGCAATGCATGATGTCTTAGGCCTGGTAAGCTTTCCTTCCTCTAAATTTCACTATCTAAATGTAAAATGCAGCTAGAACTTCAGTTCTATACAATGTACTGCTGGTCATGTGGCTAATGTATGGATACCGCCAACTCTGGACTATAAAAATGAACCATAAAACCTAGGGTGAGCAGAACCATTTTAGAAAGACCTTGAGTCTGGCTCTGCTCCCTGGATTCGAACTCAGAAATAAACATCTTTCAACCAGTTCCCTAACCTTTTGATTTATTGGTATCAAGGGGAGCAGCCGACTCGGACCATAACAGAACCAGGAAGTACAGAAGTGACTAAGAAGCTAACGCAGCAAAGCATGGGTTTGGGCGTCCAACACATCTTAGCCCTAGTTTCATCTCTGTAATTCTCCAGCTCTGCGCTGAAAAGGGTGCAGGGAAATTCACCTCAAAATATGGCGTTTTGCCGCAAGGTCTCTTCTAAGCTGCTGCTGCAGCTGCTTCCTCTCTCTGTTAAAATTATCTACTTCAGGAAAAGAAGAACATAAGCAGACCTGGCACAACCACTTTACAAAATAATACCCATCTCTCAATTTCCAAAGAGAACTATTTGCAAGTCATTCTGTCTCCCCCACCCAGTAATTCTCCCAAACATTTGTTGCTCCCAATAGAAGTCCTCTTCTTGCCCCTCCCATCACCCATTTTTACCAGAATGAACACCCCCATTCCTTCTGTAACCTCAAGATGTATTTAAGTTTCTGTAACTCATTGGGAAGTTGGGTCCTCATTCGGAAGGTTCCTGTATATACCTGTTAAATAAAGTTTGCATGCCTTTTTTTCTATTAATCAGTTTGCCTCATGACAGGAATTTTTCAGTGAACCTTTTAGAAGGCCAAAGATCATGGCCATGATAAGAAGATTGAGAAGGAGTTAGCAAATTGCTCAGGAGCACTGTGGGGGCCAAAGGTCTCACTACGTTGCCCAGACCCTATCTTAAACTCCTGGCTTCCAGCAATCCTCCCTTCTCAGTCTCCAAAAGTGCTGGAATCACAGGCATGAGCCAATGTCCCCACTATCTATTTTTACAAGTCAAGTTTCAGTGGAACACAACCATAGACTTTTTTTTTACATATAGTCCATGGTTGCATTTGCATATAAGGAGAAAGTTGTGTGATGACAGAGACTTCAGGGTGCCCAAAGGCCAAAATATTTTCTATCTGGCTCTTTGTAGAAAAGGTGTGCTGGCCTCTAAGAGAAGAAATTGAGAGTTGAGGCAGGAATAGGAGAGACAAGCTGAAAGGAAAGACTTAGAGAGTGTCAAGTGGGTGGCTTCAGCAATAAGCTACTACTTTGTGAGGACAGGTGCATATGGAGAAGAGGCAAAGGAATACTAAACTTAAATCAAGTATAATGTTTGCAAAGGACTAAGGGCACACATACTACATAAGTCTCAATACTGAAAACAAGAATGCAGATGCAATTTCTTCCTCAAAATTTTCAAATAAGATTGTTTCATCTTCAGAAATATAGTTAAAGAGGTTCAGGCATGGCGGCTCACTCCTGTCATCCCAACATTTTGGGAGGCTGAGGCAGGAGGACTGGTTGAGTACAGGAATTCAAGACCAGCCTGGGCAACGTAGTGAGATCTCAACTCCACAAAAAACAAAAACAAAAACAAAACAAACAAACAAACAAAATATAGCCAGGTGAGGTTGCATACACCTGTAGTCCCTGCTGCTTGGGAGGTTAAAGCAGGAGGATCACTTGAATCCAGGAGTTCAAGCCTGCAGTAATCTATGATCACACAACTGCACTCCAGCCTGGACAATAGAGAGAGATGCTGATTCAAAACAAAACAAAAAAATATAGCTAAGGAAAGCACATACAGTTAAGAGATCTGTCTTGTATCAACTGAGCACAACGATAATTGGATTTAATTTGTTATGGTTGTTGATTTATATGATTATTATAGAAACATCTTTAAGATTATAAAGAATATTTTAAAACAAATGTGATTCTGTGGCATTTCCACTGTATTACTTTAATAGATTAATTAAATAAATAAAATATAGGAAGTGAAGCTTTTTTAAACAGAAAAACTAGAAAAATCAATTATTTAATAATTTCAAATTAGTATATATAAGACTGATGCTGGAATAAATCTTTTTCTGTGTACTGATACATCTCTGCTAAAAAATAGATTTCATTGCCTTTTAGTTTCATATTAGAATCTTTTAAAAATTTAGCTTAAGATGACACATTTCCTTTTCTGAGATAGTTTTATTTATTAGGTAATTATTGTATCATATTATGAAGCGCTTATGAAAAATCTGACTGAAAAATTTAAAAGATGTCTAACCTGATTTAGACAGATTTGAGCTAGTGAATCATATATTTGCTGAAACTAATTTGCTTAAGAACTAATTTATTTGTTAAGAAAATAATCTTTACTATCTCTCAAACTTCAGTCTTTTATGGGGCTTAAAAATGTCAGCTGTTCTTGATAATCACATTTTTCCAAAAATCTACATATTTGGCAATATACGATTTGTTAAAGAAGCTAACATATTTTCATGCAGTCATTAAAATTGTGTTGGAATTAATGACATGAAAATGTTTACACTGTATTAAATGAAAGCTTTACAAAGGATTTCAATTTTATTTTTAAAAAAACTGTGTATATACTTATAAAAGTGCATAGTGATTCCTTCTGGAGTTGAGGAATTATTATTAACTTATTTGTCTTTAAATACTATTCTGTATTTTATAAATTTTATGTATCTGATGTTTATTCTATCTGTAGTTCACAGAAGCAGTAAATTCTATTATATGTATTATCATAAAAAGTATTTAAATATCCCCAAATATTGGTTATTACAATTTTGAAAACATATATTGCCAAAGGTGTAGTATTTTTTTCAGTGGGTATTGGGAGAAAAGAATGCATTAATTAGTATTCTATTTTTTTGTGTGTGGCTACATTTTTTTCATTTGCCTTACACTAATCTCAAAGAATTGATATTTAAAAATTAATCATCATCTCTTTAAAGTTTAAATTATTCCAACTACTCAGTTGATATTCAGAGCATAAGAAAGAGTAAAATCCACATATTTCTGTTCTTTAAGAAGAAAGATTCACAGCTTTTACTTATGACTGTATTCTGATGAATAAAACCCAGAAATTTTTGTATAGATAGCCCTAGACATTTCCTAAGGCTCTTTGATTACTTTATTTGATCTCCTAAATAATCTTGTGAAAAAGGTAGGGCAGATATTACCGTTCCTGTAATGGTGTAAATGGGACCCAGAGTGCCAGTCACATAAGCTAATAGAAGTCAAGGAACAGGATAGAAACCCCAGTCCCATTCTTTTTCAAAGATAGCATGCTACTTCTCGAAACCATGATGAGAAGCGTTCTGCCTTGAAAGACGGCTGAAGAGAAAAAGTGCATCTCTCATGTCTAAGTATTTAATAAAGATGACATAAAGTTCAATGGCAGCTTTTATAGCACAGACTGAGACTTGCAGCCAGAGTTAGGAGAGCTCAATTCTAGTCTTTTCCATCACACTAGTACCTGCGTGATTTTTTTGAATGCCCCAAGTCTAGGTGTGTGAAATCCTTTCCTGTTTCCTGATTCGAAGTTTCTGCTAAATAAATTCACAAACAACTGGGCAAATGGACAGTAATGAACATCTTCCTTTGCTGTTCCAGATTGACTCCTGCCTTCTCTAATATGCAGAGTGCTCAGGGAGGCTTGTCGGTAAGGTCCATGTTAGTGAGTTGTGTCAATATGGAGCATTGGCAGACTGAAGAGCAGGTGGTGAGCACGGTCACATCACTTATTCTTTTGCCTCCCTTCACTTTCCCCTAAAACTTAGAAGTAGCTATCATTCCCTGCTCTTGTGAGGGACAGAGCACAGCACTATCCAGGGTTTGCTTTGTTTCTTCCCTTTTTTTTTTGAGTTGGAGTCTCACTCTATTGCCCAGGCTGGAGTGCAGGTGTACGATTATGGTTCACCACAGCCTCAACCTCCTGGGCTCAGGCCGTCTTTCTTTTTCAGTCTCCCAAATAGCTGGGACTACAGGTGTGTGCCATCAAGCTTGGCTAATTTTTTAATTTTAATTTAATTTTTTTTTAGAGACAAGGTCTTGCTATTTTTCCCTGGCTGTTTTTGATCTCCTGGGCTCAAGCAATCCTCCCACCTCAGTTTCCCAAAATGTTGGGATTATAGGCGTGAGCCACCATGCCTGGTCTCAGGGCTATTTAAAATTCTCCTACGTTCTCAGTTTGAATATGCTCCTCTGTTTCCTGCCTGGTAAAATGGAGACATAAGTGAAACTTCCTTCTCTGGCCGATTTGACTCCACAGAAAAAGTCCTTCTTTCTAAAGGGTAAATGATGAAGGGTGTTGAGTTTGGAGAAAGAGGATTATCAGAGACCATCCAATGAATCCTTGTTCTACAGATGCAGAAATGGTGGACCACAGTGTGACCTAGTCAGGACTACCCGCTTTAGGATCTGAAACCCCAGCACCCAAGGCATGGTCCTCTCCACCAGTGGGAACCTAAGGTCTACACCTGTGGAACCTGAGAAGTATTGTAAACAACAAGGGACGTGAACTGTAACTTTCTAGAAATGCACATTCAAATAACTGAAAGATAGTCCTCACAAATAATGACAACACACTCTTATCTATCTATCTATCTATCTATCTATCTATCTATCTATCTATCTATCTATCTATCTATTTGGGGGAAGAAGGGTTTACTGGTTAAACTGGCCACCGTGATTTTTTAAAAAAACACACAGTTTCCTGTTCATTTGAGTTACCAACTTTGATATTATGCATTTCTTAAAGAACATTAACTTGGGTGACTCACATTATTTTAACATTTAAACAGAAATCCAGAAGTTAATATTTTGATATATTATGTCAAAATCTGGATATAAATTAAAAAGTTAATATTTTGGTGTCACATCATTTCAAAATCACAAAATTGAAATATTCAAAAAATGGAGATTATACTGTATGTCTTGTCAAACAATGACAAGTTAAACAAAGAACCCCATTCAAAGCTCTTAACTACCGTATTAACTATAGTTACTTTTAATATATCCTTAAGAAAAGTTACATCTCCAAATTCCACAATGTTGCAGCATGAATTATCAACAAAGCAAAAACATTTTTCCAGCAATGAAGGGAAGACACCCAGAAGGAAGAAAATTGTTTGATATACTACAGCAAACAGTTTGTATCTGATTGCAGACTAAGCAGAAAAATGTACTTTCCCTGAACTTAGCACTACCTTTCAGTGTTAGCAGAGTCCATGCAAAGTAGAGATGAGGAAACTGGGATGGTTGATGGTTTTGAGCAGGTGGGACTAATGGTCTTTCTAAGGAATGTTGATTGGACAATCACCATGAGACCTAAGTAACAGGCTGAGGGTCTGCTTTGGAATTTAACAACTGACTTTGCTTCATTCCTAACTATATTTCCTAGAGCAAGTTTTATAATTTGAGGCTTTTTTTTTTAATTTGGAAAAAAGTGAAATAACACTCATATCTCACAGCACTTGTGAAAGTTAAATGAAATAACATATTAAAAATCAGACTGGACTCAGTGGCTCACGTCTATAATCCCAGAATGTTGGGAGGCCAAGGTGGGAGGATTGCTTGAGATCAGGAGTTTGAGACCAGCATGGGCCACATAGCAAGACCTTGTCTCTATTTAAAAAAAAAAATAGCTTGATGTGGTTTCCTGTGCCTGTAGTCCCAGCTACTAGGAAGGCTGAGGCAGGAGGATCACTTGAGCCCAGGAGTTCAAAGCTGCACCATTACACTCCAGCCTGGGAAGCCTGGGAAACAGCAAGTCCCTGTCTCTAAAATAAATAAATAAATATAAATAAAAAGCATCTAGCCCAGTTCCAGCACAGTCAAGATTTAGTAAATTTTATTCACTATTTTAATTATTACTTTGGTGACCACAGCTATTCATTTATGTCCAGAAAAGACAATAAAGAGCCCAGTGGCTAAAGTTAAACACATTATCAGAAACCTGTTTTTCAACAAGCTTGGTATATCTCATTCTTCTTGCCTTAGACAGAAATCCTGGGACTGTTGCTCACGTAAACATTAAGAACCTCAGATACAATAAATCTTTGAGCATGCTTAACTAAAATTTGTCAAGCATCAGGGATCTATGACAATAAGCCATTTCTATGCAACATATAGCAATTTCTACTTTCTTGAATTTGTTTCAGAAGGCATCAATAAATGATTCTGCCTTAGAACCATGTATTACTGAGAAATGTGAAAGTCAGGACTTGTAGCAAAAATGCCTCAGCTATGACCCACGTGACTATGGATTCACAAGTAGAAGTTAGTGATAGCCAACAAGAAGTTCATGGAAGGATCTTAAGGTGACCTGGGAACTTGAAAAAAATATACATTCCTAGTCCTCACACCCTGGAAATTCTAATTCAATAGGGGTGTTCTGCACAGTGATGTTTTATTCTTTTTTATTTTTATTTATTCATTTATTTTTTTGAGTTGGAGTCTCACTCTGTTGCCCAGGCTGGAGTGCAGTGGCACGCTCATGGCTATCGCAGCCTCGACCTGCTGGGCTCAGGCGATCCTTCCACCTCAGCCTTCCAAGTAGCTGGAACTACAGGCACATGCCACCACACCAGGCTAATTCTTTTTTATTTATTGTAGAGACAAGGTCTCACCATGTTACCCAGTCTGTTCTCGAACCCGTGGGATCAGGCAATCCTCGCGCCTCAGCCTCCCAAAGTGCTGGGATTACAGGCTTGAGCCACCGTGCCCAGTCTATTCTTTATTTTTTTCAGAGCCACTTCAGAAAGGAAAAACAGCAATGGTTTAATGTTCTTCATGGGATTTGCTGCATAGCAAGATTGGGGAATCCCTGGGTAATGGACAGTGAGTCTGGAAGTCTCTGTTCTAGCCGGCTAAATTTGCAGAGGGCTCTTTAAATGTCTGTATCCTCTCTTGGACTGGATTCACATGTTTGTAACATGAAGGGCTTACATTACAGTATCTTGAAGACCTCTCTGTAATCTGCCATTCTAAAAGCTGGTGATTCTTCCTTGATGAAAGTGGAATAGCTGAAAGTAAATGGAAGTAGCTAGAAAAAGATCAATGTGCATTTGTCCAGTCAAGTGGAAATTGGGCAGGTCAACTGATTTTTGGATAGCTCCTTGGTAGGCTTTCCCTGCCACAACAAACAAAATCATTATTTGCAAATATCTGCTTCCTCTTACCTTAGAGGTATGCTGCTTCTGCAGCATGGCTGCCAGCCTCCAACCTCCTGCCTCTTGAAGTGTTCATCAGGTTAAAGTTAATAAGAAACAGAGCCTTAGCAGGAAGCCCACGGCCACCTCAACTTTTCTGGTCACTAGCAAGAGAGTACACACCAGTCTATGAAGGGAAGAGCCATTCAGCTGTATCAGTGGCCTACCCACCCTGACACAGGGCCGCCAAGAAGCCAGTCTACTGGAAGCTGCAGACATTATCTAGAAGCAAAACCTGTGGGCTGTTGGTTCTAGGTCTAGCCCATGGCACTGCTAGGTTTGTCCTGCTATCCACCTTTTGGTTTTAGTTTGTTTCTTCCCCATTATTGTGACCTGGAGGCCCAAGAGCCATAACTAGATTGAAAACACAAATTTGTTTGGTCTTCACAGTGTTTTGATATCATTTAAGTCAACATTAGAAAATTATTATATTTAACATAAAAGCTTAATTTTTCAGATTATTCTGAAAAACACTAAAGGTCTGGTAACACATCACTAGTCCCAATCTTTTAGAGCTGAATAGATTGATTGTCCCATTTATTTTTTCATTTTTTATTTTTTTGAGTCAGAGTTGCACTCCATTAGCCAGGCTGGAATGCAGTGGCATACTCATGGCCACCGCAGCCTCGACCTGCTGGGCTCAGGCGATCTTTCTGTCTCAGTCTTCCAAGTAGTTGGAACTACAGGTGTGCGCTACCACATCCAGCTAAATTTTTGATTTATTGTAGAGATGAGGTCTCGCCATGTTGCTCAGGCTGGTCTCAGACCTCTGAACTCAGGCAATCCTCTCACTTCTGCCTCCCATAGTGCTGGGATTACAGGTGTGAATGGCCACACCCAGCCTTGGTTGTCCCATTTAGAGGAAACATATGTCCTCCAGGCTAACACAGACCCCACCACTCCTTATTATATCTTTGACAGCAAAGTCTAATGCCTATGGCTATTTGGCCATTTAAACCTGATATATATATAGATAGATAGATATATCTCCTCTCTGTTTCTCAAATAAGGATAATTAATCCTTGCTTCCTAAGGTTCTTATGATATTCAAAGAAAATACACACATAAAGTACTAAGTGCTATTTGGCACATAGTAAGTGCTCAATAAGGGCTATTGATATTGCTATTATTGATTCAAAAAATGTATAATGACAAAAAGCTGACATGTGTACATTGTAACTTTGAAATGAATGTATTTTCCATTAATCACCGTGGCATCTACATGCATATGAAAAATATCAGCAAGTATATCCATCAGATATTATTTATTCAATCCACTGACAATACTTAGAGCTCACAGAGTTGTCTTCCTCACTGCCTTCAAGGGTTTTGCAATCTACAGTGAACAGAGTAGGGTGAGAAAAGGAAGGCCACTATTCAAATCCAAGCCATCAGGCTGGAATTATGCTTCTGCTCCTAAACCAACTACATTTCTCTTTGGGAAGAAAGAAACTGAAGGTGGAAGAGGAAGAATAAAGGGAGGGAAAAAAAGTGTCCTTGAGTGAGTTACTGGACAGGTTTGAATCTTAGACTGTGATGTGGAAATTTCAAATGAGATCAGCAGTTAATAAGTGCTTTAAAAAGTCGAAAACCTACACAAAACACCCCAGGAACCACTTAGGGATCAAGGCCAACAGGCAGGCCAAGGGGGTGGGCTTCAGAGCCAGCCTTGCTTTAGAGAGTAGTTCAGTTTTTACGTAATATTCATGTGTAAAAAGTGTTTCAAGGCTTACCAAGTGTTGAAAACAACTGAGCCAGATAAACTTAAAAGCAGTGACTCTCAAATTTGGCTGCACATTGGAATCCCTCTATGAAGCTTTGGGTCAGGTTCGGTGGCTCAGCCTGTAATCCCAGCACTTGGGGAGGCCGAGACAAGTGAATTGCCTGAGCCTGAGCGTTCCAGACCAGCCAGGGCAACTTGGTGAGACCTCATCTCTACAATAAATAAATAAATAAATAAATAAATAAATAAATAGCTAGGCATGGCAGCATGTGCCTGTAGTTCCAGCTACTTGGAAGACTGAGGCTGAAGGATCACCGGAGCCCAGCAGGTTGATGCTAGAGTGACTGTGAGCCATGCCACTGCACTCCAGCCTGGGCGATGGAATGAGACACCAACTCAAGGAAGAAAGAAAAAAAAAGACTTAGCCCAGAAAAGGATTTAATTGGTTCTGAGTGTGGCTTGGAAACTCACATGTGCAAACACCTATCCATTGTAGCTGAGACTAAAGAACATCACCCTAGGGTCTCCCAGCTCCCACAAACACTATTTCTAAAAGACCTTCACCCAAGGAGAGGATATTAATGGAGGCATAATTAAATGCTTTCTACCTTTTGGTATATTTCTAATGAGACCATCAGCCACAACAAGGCCAAGATCATCTACTCTTAGTTTAACTGATGCAAAGATACTATGAAACACAAGGAAATAAAAAATTCAATCCATGATCAGTGAACCTTGAACAATTATCACAATACTATAAGAAAGGGATTGGCAGTAGTGGAAAACTGCCAGGAGAGGGGTGGGATTGGCAGTAGTGGGAAACTGCCAGGGGAGGGAGGGGCACACCTCTTCAACAAGAGTACCTACCTGCATGATGAACTCTGAATTGTACTCCACGACTTTTTTTTTTTTTTTTGAGTTGGAGTCTCACTCTATTGCCTAGGCTGGAGTACTGTGGCAAGTTCACAGACACTGCAGCCTCGACCTGCTGGGCTCAGGCGATCTTTCCGCCTCAGCCTTCCAAGTAGTTGGAACTACAGACACACGACACCACACCCGACTAGTTTTTGTGATTTATTGTAGAGATGAGGTCTCACCAAGTTGCCAGGCTGGTCGCGAAAAACTCCGGGCTTAGGCGATCCTCTCACCTCACAATCCTTGGCCTCGCAATGTGCTGGTACCCCACATCTTTAATATTAAAAATTAAAAAATTAAGAATCCTGGGCAATCCACTTGGGTCCCTTCCCACTGTGGGAGTTTTTCTGTCCTCTCAATAATTTCTGCTTTAAAAAAAAAAAGAAGAATCCTCTCCCTTCAAAAAAGAATTCTATCCCTTAAGGAACAGAATTTCAGGAGAATTCAGATTGTTAAAGAATACCAGTGATGTTTACTTATTTTCCTAAAGAGTTGATTTCTAATTACTTTCCTTCATGAAGATAGTAAAAGAAAATGCAAATGCAGTTTTTAAAACATTATATAAAACCAAGGTCATTAAAAACCTCATCAGAGCCTGGATTTCCATTAGCAGTTCATCAGGGGAATCAAAGTCCTGCTTTAGCCAGAAAAAAAAAAATTTGTTTCTTACTCACTTCACTATGACAATTTCTTTATAAAGTTATTTACCTTTGATTCTGTGACATTTTTTGAAACATTCTAGTTCAAAAACCAGAAAGGTGCATTCAAGGAGGGCTACCACAACCTAGTTTGAAACATTTGAACAAGACAATACAGCAAGTTAACTATGATCACCTGAGAAATTAACTGGTATAGATACATGTTGACATGAGTTTATGTCAAGTGAGATTTAAAGTCTGGAAAATGGACATTATACTAGTTCTCTTCCTTTAATTTTGCTAATCAAAACCCAACAAGGCTGAGCGTGGTGGCTCATACCTGTAATCCCAGCACTTTGGGAGGCTAGGTCAGGCAGATGACTTGAGTTCAGGAGTTCAAGACCAATCTGAGCAACATAGCAAAACCCTATCTTTAAAAAAAAATCAAAAGAAAAATTAACTGGCTGTGGTAGTACACACCTGTAGTCCCAGCTACTTGGGATACTGAGGTGGAAGGCTCACCTGAGCCCAAGAGACCACAGCTGTTGTCAGCAGTGATTATCGTGATTTTGCCACTACACTTCAGCCTGGGCGACAAAGTGAGACCATGACTCAAAAAACCAAAAAACAAACAAAAAACAAGAGAGGTGTCTTCTGATGTATTTTTGGTGAATAGAGGACAAAAAGCAGACTGATAGAATTTCTAACTATGAAAAGGATACTTTGATTGCATATTCTCCAACAACTCATAGACTCACAAGCCATTATCTAAGTCAGTGCTATCCAGTAGAAATATAATATGAGGCACCTATTTTAAGTTTTCCAGCAGTCATACTAAAATGTGAGAAGGTAAAATTTCAATATATTGTAACCCAATACATGAAAAATATTACCATTTCACATGCAATCAATATTTAAACATATCACAAATAGGTGAATTATACAATATGTGGGTTATATCTCAAAAAATGGTTAAAATAAATATATTTCACATTTTTAAAAAATGCTTTTTAAACTAAGTCTTTAAAATCTTGTGTGCATTTTATACTTATAGTACATGTCAATTTGGATTAGTCATAGGCATTTCCTGTGCTCAGTAGCCACTCGTGGTCAGTGGCTACTATAGTGGACATGTGATATAAATGAGTTGCGCACAATTGTGTTTCATGTGAAGGCACCATCATGTCCATTTAGGCTACCTTCTCTTTAGCTCATCCCTCTACCCCAAAATGTCCTCTGTAAACAGTATTTGAAACTGTCATGACTTTAGGCCTTCATCTTCCACATTGTCCACCATGAAGACCCATAAAGGAGTCTCAGGTAAAGCCAGTATCCGAGGGAAGTAAGAAAAGCAAGTTCACAAGCAAAAGCAATTTCAAATGAACTCAAGTTTTTGTCTGTTTGTTTGCTTGAAAAGATTCAACATCATAAAGGAGATAAACTAATGACCTCTGTTCCTTTCTTTGTTCTGAGTTGGGGGTTACCCAGGCTAGAATGCAGTGGAATGATTGGCTTACCTCAGCCTCATCCTCCTGGACTCAGGTGATCCTTTCACCTCAGCCTCCTGAGTAGCTGGGACTACATGCATGTGCCACCACGTCTGGGTTGATTTTTATTTTTAATTTTTATTTTATTTTTTATTTTATTTTTTTTTTATTTTTTTTTATTTAATTTTTTGTAGAGACACTGTATTGCTATGTTGCCCACGCTGGTCTTGAGCTCCAGGGCTCAAGCAATCCTCCCATCTCAGCCTCCCAGAATGCTAGGATTATAGGCATAAGCCACCATGCCTGGACCCATTTCATACGATTTTTGCATTTCTTCCCCCATGCACTTGGCTTTTATAAACCAATACTTCAGTGTAAGTCAGTGCCTTCAAGAGAAACATCTCCTTTGGCCTTAGCTCATGAGGCTCATGTTTATCTTTCCCTTCTTCTTCCCTTCTGTTTGTGAATCATAAAATCCCAACACAACCAGCCTGGCAAGACTGAAGGCCTTCCTGGGAGACTGTAGAAAGAAGCAGCTAAGCAGATGGAACCAGACGACAAAATCAGCAGACAATAAAAGCAGAACGGATGAAAACACATAGACATAATTTTGGTCCAGCTGCAGCTGAAAAAAGTATTTGGAAAATAAGAGACTAGAAACTCCTTCCTGCAAAAATTAGAGTGTATTCTACATTGATTCCCTAGAGTATCTTTCACACTGGCTGCTAGTTTTGTTAGTCAAATTCTCTTCACAATGAAGTCACCTGAGTTCGTATTCTGTAAGGGTATACACACAGCATCTCAGTGTTCAGATGAGTTGATGTCCTTTCACTCTAAGAAGGATATTTTTTCCCCAGGAAGTAATTAACGGAAGTGAGCCAAGGCATCTTGGATACATTTTTCATCAGGTTTGTAAATTCTGCACTCTACTTATGAATTTAATATAAGGACTCCAAGGACATCACACAGGAGGACATTACACACTTCTAAAGAGGGTAAGGAATCTACCACCTCCATGTACACAATCTGCAACTGTTTGAGGTAGAGGTGGGCTCTGCAGAGTTTTATGTAGGTTCTGAAATAAGAACTAAGAGATGAACCGGGCGTGGTGGCTCAAGCCTGTAATCCCAGCCTTTTGGGAGGCTGAGGTGAGAGGATTGCCTGAGCCCATGGGTTCGAGCTCAGCCTGGGCAACTTGGCGAGACCTCATCTCTAAAAAAAAAAAAAAATTAGTCAGGTGTGATAGCACGTGCCTGTAGTTTCGGCTACTTGGAAGGCTGAGGCAGAAGGAATGCCAGAGCCCAGCCAGTCGACACTGGGGTGGCCATGAGCATGCCACTGCACTCCAGCCTGGGCAACGCAACAGAGTGAGACTACAACTCAAAGAAAAAAAAAAAGAAAAAGAAAGAAGAATGGAGAGATGGTATCTATCCACAGCAGTGAAGCACATGCCAAAAAAAAAAAAAAAAAAAGACCCATAGCCCAACTACTGTCCTTAGTAGTAATGTGGTTGCAGGTGACTGCCATAGATACAGGAAAGTTTGTCTCCTAGTGCCTTCCTTTCCATGCCACTCATGTAAGAAACAGATTTTTTTAAAAGGAAAAAGCAAGAATTTCTTGCATTTATCTCTCAACATCTTTCTATCTACCATCTATTTCCATTGACTCCCTTTGATGTATCCAGATTTACATTATTGTGATACTGAATTGTGTATATTCTTCTGTTATTATTATTTTTTTTGAGTCAGAGTCTCACTCTGTCACCCAGGTTGGAGTACAGTGGCATGCTCACAACCACCACAGCCTCGACCTGCTGGGCTCAAGTGATCTTTCCATCTCAGCCTTCCAAGTAGCAGGAACTACAGGCATGCAATACAGCACCCAGCTAATTTTTTGATATATTATAGAGACGAGGTTTCACCAAGATACCCAGGCTGGTCTCAAACTCCTGGGCTCAGGCAATCCTTTCGCCTCGGCCTCCCAAAGTGCTGGGATTACAGGCTTGAACCACTGTACCCGGCCTGTTCTTAATTTAAATGCAGAATAATACAATGTTTGGATTTTTAAGAAAATGTTTACCTACTAAAGGCATCATATATTTTTTCTATTTCAGATATGTTAAGAGCTCTTAAAGTACAGAAGTTTTCAACCTCTAGGCCACATGAAACTGTGCAACCTAAGAGTTCTTCCAGTTCTTCTTTATGTCATAAAATAAATATAAAGACTACTGAGTGCCTTTCAGGAAGAAAAGAAAAGTGAACAATTAATGCCCTGTCTTTCAGAAAGCAAAACAAGCTCATTATAGAAAAAGCAAAATCACTGCATGGAACTGCCTGGATTTTACACAAGCCTGGAGTCTTAGAGAAAACACCATCTAAAGATCACCATGGGAAAGCCACAGCTTGTCCCCTTATGAAATCCTATGTCCTTGCAACATTCCACGCTTATCACAGAAATGTTAATTCAATGTCAAATCAATGCATATTTATAAAGCGCTATACCACGTGCATAATACTGTACCAGGTACTGAAGATATACCAACATCATCCTGCCCATTACAGAACACTACAATCCTGTAGGAAAAATAACTGCTAAGCAGATAATTGGAATTCAGGGCTTGATCTGCATTATGACAGGGGAGGATCAGGGCATGTCGACCAATTATAAAGGGGATGGAAGCAGCCCAGGGTAGGGCCATGCCAGCCTCCTTCAGGACGGCATGGGGCTGCCAGCTCTTGTCTCCACCTCTCCTGGCCCCTCCACTAACCTTATAATAAGAAACTATAGCAAATGATCTTCCGTTGAGAACCATCTGGGATCAAGCTCAAGGCACAGAGGAGTTAAAGATTCGATGCCTCAAGGGCTGAAGAGGTGGGCAGTCCACTCCTAGGGCTGTTACCATGGGAACTGAGCCTGGAAAGGTGCTTAGACATTTGCTAAATGATGCAAGCGGGAGGGTTGAAGAGCATCTCAAGTGGGTGGATTAGCATCTGCAAAGGCTAGAGTTGCTCCTGTGAGGGTTTAGAGGAGCCAACAGGAGTTGCAGAAAGAGTGGCCAGAATCATGAGAGAAGTGGGAGTGAGGGAGCCCTGAAGGCACTCCTAAAGCATGAGAAAGCCTCCAGCCTCTACCCTAACTCTAACAGGAAGTTACTGGAGGGCTTTAGACAAAAAAAGAGATGCTATTAAAAGATGGCTTTAGCTTGAGTGTGGAGAACAGATGGGAGAACAAGGATGGTGGTAGGTGACCAGTTGGGAGCTAAAAGGGCCCCAGTTTTCAAGGTCCAACCTTGGGTTGTAAACTGGCTCCCAAGCAAATGGGGCCTGTCAGTACATTTCATTCAGCCCAGATACCATTTCATTCATTCATTATTTATGTATATGTTTTTCAGAGACAGGGGTCTTACTATGTTGCCCAGGCTGGTCTTGAACTCCTGGCCTCAAGCAATCCTCCCACCTTGGCCTTCCAAAGTGTTGGGTTTACAAGCATGAGCCACTTTGCCTGGCACCACAAACCGTTTTAAAAAGCCATTGATTCATACAATTATGCATTTCCAGCATCTCACAAATGATGGCCTCTGAAACCATAGGCTCACTCAAGTAAACAACAACAGTTGGCTAGAACTGAGTCACGCCAGCCTCCTTCAGGAGGACATGGGCCTGCCAGCTCTTGTCTCCACCTGCCCTGGCTCCTTCACTAGCCATATAATAAGAAACCATAGCAAGTGACCTTCGGTTGAGACCCATCTAGGGATCAAGCTCAACATTCAGAGGAATTAAGAGTCTATGCTTCAAGGGCCGAAGAGGTGGGTAACCCACCCCTAGGGCTAGCAGCCCTAAACAGGGACAGAGGCAAGGGACAGACCACAGGCTCTGGTGTCCTGAGGTAAACGGAAAGGCTTGCTTCAAGGATATGCAAGAAAGCATCTGAAGAGTAAAATCCCAAGTGTGATTCAGTCTGTTTATCAGAGTCTACTCCTGAAAGACCATGAATCAATTATATCCCCAGGAACCAATCTTAAGCAGCTTCGAAGAAAGAATTTTGATTGGGAGGGGATCGTGTAACAGTGAGAAGGAGGTCTAGCATGACTTACTCCACTTTGCTCCTTAAACCTCCCCTGCCTTCATAGTGACATCTTTTAGGTCAATGACTCTTGCTTCTTTTTGCACGTAAGCCAAACTAGCCACGGGAGGAATTTAGTTTATAGTTTAACTTTAAAGCAAGGACAATAGCAGGCCCTTCCCAAAACTAAGGCTGGAGAAGAAAAGGAGTGTAAATACAAGTGGCAATGTTGAGTTAAAGATTTGTTGGAGCCTTGTGACCTGACCAAGGACAAAGAAGCTTCACAATCTCCTTGGTGCTGCTGCCCAGATGTCTGTGGTCATTGGTCACCTCTTGACCTCAGCCCTTTCTCTCTCCTGCCTTTCTCTAATGTAAAGGGAGCCTACAATTCCATTTAACTTGAGAGGGTTCTTTAGCACACTAATCTGCCATCTTCCCTGTTTGCTGGCTCTCTGAAATAAAGTCATCTTCCTTACCCCAACACTTTGTCTTCTGACTTATTGGCCATCATGGGGGGGAGTGGTACGAGTTTGGACTCCGTTATGGTTGTGGGGGATACTTCTATATGTTAACAAGACAGATAAAAAATATAGACTCCCAAGAGCTGCCAGGAACACTCAACTTCTCTTGACTGGACAGAAAGGTTCAGATTTATGAGGCAAGACAGACACTCTATGCACTTTTCCAGTTAAGATAAGTCAAAAGGTGCCTGCTTTCAGGTGCTATATTTGCAAAGGGTCTGAATAGGGGAGGAGCTTTCCTAGTAGCAGAAAAACAAAGACTCATGAGTATGGGCTTTAACAGCAGGCAAGTGACATCATTTCTTAGCTTTTCTAGCCCTGGGTTAAAAAAATAAACAGGAGGACATTTTCCCTTAATACTTTCCCTTTTATTTCATTTAAGAGTATGTTTGTCATTAACCTTAAAGGCTTACAAAAGATTTAAGAAAAAGATGAGGTTTCAATATGTCATTTAATCTGGCAGTCCTTGGATGTGAGTTCTACTTTCTTTAACATCTGAAGGTAGCTGCATTAAAAGACAGTAGAATTTCTCCCAGCTATTTACTGGACAACTTGCAAATTGCCACATCAACAGATTTTGCAGATTTAAGTTTCTTCCTTCAAGCTACTCATTTACTGATCTTTCTCTTCCTGTATTCTCATCTCTAATTTCCTGTCTACATTATCAAGGCAGCCAAAAACATCTGAACGGTAAATCAATGCAGCAAACATTCTGACAGTTTACTAAATATCAGTCCCGAGCACAGAAAGTTTACTTTATAGTGGGGAAGTAAAGCAGTAGGAAACAACAATTTTTAAAATGTGGTTACTGCTGCGATAGAGTTATGATATTGAAAGGCGGACATCAACCAGGTGCCATGGCTCAAACCTGTAATCCTAGCACTTTGGGAGGCTGAGACGAGAGGACTGCCTGAGTTCAGGGGTTCGAGACCAGCCTGGGCAACTTGGCGAGAACTCGTCTCTACAATAAATCAAAAACTTAGCCGGGCATACTAACGCGCACCTGTAGTTCTGGCTACTTGGAAGGCTGAGGTGGAAGGATCACCTGAACCCAGCAGGTCAACACTGGGGTGGCGGTGAACTTGCCACTGCACTCCAGACTGGGTGACAGAGTGAGACTCCGACTCAAAAAAAAAAGAAAAAGAAAGAAATGAAATGCAGACATGGCGAGAGAAAACCAGATGTTTAGAAGGTTAGGGAAACTCTCATGAGATAGTATTTGAGCCCTTTTAGAAACAAGTTACCCAAAACTAGCAATCAACAGAATAAAATGTATCCATTCAACTCAGACTTGGGCATTGTTCAACAAGCTCACACAGGGTTTATTTAGCTCTCCAGGAGAACTCAGTGCTTGACTTTGCTATTTACTAGTTCATGGGAGTTGTCACCTGTTAACATAAAGGCATACGCCTTGTTAAAAAAAAAGGATAACGTCAAGATTACAGTTATATTACCCTATAGAACTAACTCATGTTGTTTCAAATTCCAATTATTTTTGTGGCAGACTACACTGTTCCTTTAAATATTCTTTGACCTAGCTTCTCCTCCTACCTAATATTCTCATTAATCAATGAGTTGAATAAAATCTCCGACACTTTGACATACATTTATTTTATATTTGTATGAGACTCATGTCTTTACCTTCTGAATATTATACTTTGGCAAAGTATGTCTTTTTAATTTTTATTTTTTTGGATTTGGGGTCTCACTCTTTTACCCAGGCTGGAGCACAGTGGCACAATCACGGCTCACCATAACCTCAACCTCCCAGGCTCAGGCAATCCTTCCGCCTCAGCCTCCCTAGTAACTGGAACTACGGGCACACACCACCACGCTCTGCTAATTTTTAAATGTTTTTTTGTAGAGTTGGGTCTCGCTACATTCTTTTAAACATTTTCCTCTAAAGAACACATATAAATGGCAACAAATAAATAAATGAATATGTTAAAATACAACAGTTTATTTCCCTTCCCTCCCCACTTGGGTTTTCCAGAAACAAGTAACTATATTTAACTGGTTCTGTACTCAACTCGCTAGTGGTTAGCTAGCTCTTCTCTTTAGGCTTATATTACTCTAGCACTTTACCTTTTTTTGTTTTTTGTATATTATTAACTCCCTCTAAGAGGTCTAAGGATTTAACTTACTTGCAAAATCTATGTCCCCCTCCAAACTTTATTCTGTTCTTCTATTGTCATAGTTGTAACTTTATGTAATACATCTAACCTTTGTCTTGTTTCATTAACCTCAGAAGGAAAACGATCTCATCTTCCCATTTTGTTAAAGATCATTATGCCTCCACCCTTTCTTCACCTCTTCTTCCCTTGATACTGTCCACCATCATCAGTTAACTGTGCCCTTCCTTTCACTGTCAAGGTTTATAACATCTGGTAAACGTGCTTGTGAGTTTGCTTTATAGGTTGATTCTAAAGTTAGAAAAGAGAGTTTATTATAACCATAAAAATTGTTCACTGGAGAGCCCAGTAGTACACTGAGACGACATTTACTTAACTTTGGATATAATGTCATAGCCTCTAAACCAAAAAAGGCAAATGGATTTCTCCTATAACTATTGCTCAGAATCACAGCACATCTATTTGGAACATGACTTCCTTATATAGTTTTTGCTGTTGTTCATTTTGTGGTTTACAATGGTGTTTCTTCCTGTTCTTTAGAAAAGACACACATGCTTTTTTCACCATATCACCTGGTTCACTTTGCAAAAACTCTGTTGGTAGTAGTAACTTGTTTCTTTTTTCTTATTGTGTATATCATTTTTAAAAAACTTCTCTTAATATAACTTTCAATGGATCTATAATTTTGACCAAATACTTTGTAGACCTGTTGCAAAACTGTTATCTTTTGTGGAAGGCTTTTCATTAGTTTCACCATTTCTTAATTTTTGTTTTTTAGCAATTATTTATTTAATTTGGTTCTTAATTTCAAAGAACATATTCAAAAATGGGATATGGGAGAGCTAAATATTTTTGTTGGATTTTTTTTCACTCATGTTGGAGTATACAGTGGCACAATCACAACTTGCAACCTCGACCTGCTGGGCTCAGGCAATCCTTTCAACTCAGCCTTCCAAGAAGCTGGAACTATAGCTGAATGCCACCATACCAAGCTAGTTTTTTTAAAAATTTATTTTATTGTAGGAATGTAGGGTACAAGTGAGGATGAACTACATAAGTAGGCTGCATGCAGGTGAAATTTGGGCTTCTAACTGACCCTTACCCCCCTGGTAATGAATCGAGTATCCTCTGTGTTGTCACGTGCCCCCATCTTATTATTATTATTTTTATTTATTGTAAAGATGAGGTCACACCAAATTGCCCAGGCTGGTCTCGAACGCCTGGGTCCAGGCAATCCTCTCGTCTTGGTTCCCCAAAGTTCTGGGATTACAGACATGAGCCACCACACCTGGTTAAATATTCTGATGTTTTAAAATGCCTTTATCTTGTCTTCCTTTAGAGTTTGACTAAAACCAATTTCTAGGCTCAAAATAGTTTTTTCTCAGAAAATGCAGGAAACTGCTCCATTGCCTTCCTTCCTCTAATGTTACTGATAAAATATTTGATACCAGTCTGAGGATCATTTCTTTGTGTATGAGTTGTTCCTTCCTTCTTAAAGAAGGCTTTAAGATCCTTTCTTTAAAAGAATTTTGAAAACTGAAGATGATGCAACACGAACATCTGTTTACTTCCCATTTATGTTACTTGGCTCTAGATGTATAAATTCAACTTATTCTCTCCCTTCAGTTTGAATAATACTTTAAAATTCTTTTGATAATCAACCTCCCTCCCCCAATTTATCTGGTATCTCTGGAGGTTTTATATTGGGAGGAATAACTGCTACATTAATCTGCTAGATTTGTCTTTTTATTTCTACTAAATATTCTTTATTTTTCCTATGTCCTAAGAAATTTATATTTTATTTTTTAACCCTTCCATTAATTAAAAATAATATCTAATTTACCGGAGAAATGTCTTATTCTCTAATTGTTCTGTTTTGATGCTGTTCTGTCCTTATGGATGGATGGTCTATTTTATCATCATCAAGAATAATGAGAAAAGGGTTTGAAATATACTTTTCTTTCTCTCACATTATCTATTTTTGTAATGATCACGCATCTTTTATTTGTAAAATTTATCTTTCTTTTGTGATTATTATCTTAGTCTGTTTATGCTGCTATGACGAAATACCACAGATTAGGTCATTTATAAATAATAGAAGTTTATTTCTCACTGTTCTGAAGCCTGGGGAGGAAGTCCAAGATCAAGGTATCAGCAGTTTCGGTGTCTGGTAAGGGCTGCTCTCTCTGCTACCAAGATCAAGGTACTCGCAGGTTTGGTGTCTAGCGAGAGTTACTCTCCCTTCTTCCAAGATGGCAGGCAGCTTATTGCTGTGTCCTCCCAAAGGGATGAATGCTATGTCCTTATGTGGTAGAGAAGTGCAATGATAAGAGCACACTCTCTTCAACCTCAAGTCCTTTCATGAGGGTGCCAATCCCATTCATGTGGGTCCAACCTTCATGACTTAATCATCTCCCAAAGGTCAACTTCTTAATATTGTTGCCCTGGGGGTTAAGTTTTAAACATGAATTCTGACAAGGACATCATCATTCAAGTCATAGCATTTGCCCCTGGCTTCCCAAAATTTATTCTGATGTACAAAATGCATAAATCCCAACCTACTACCCCCCAAAGTCTTAACTCATTCCAACATCAACTCAAAAGTCTCTAATCCAGAGTCTCATCTAAAACAGGCAGGGGTGAGACCCAAGGTATGATTCATCCTGAGGCAAATTGCTTTCCAGCTTGGACATGTGAAAACAAACAAGTTATATACTTCCAAAATCCAATGGTGGGACAGGCATATGATAGACAGTTCCACTGCAAAAGTGAGAAATAGATAAGAAAGGGGTAACAGCTCCCAAGTAAGTCCAAAACCCAATGGGGCAAACAACATTAAGTCTTAAGCCTTGAGAATAATCTTTTTTGGCCTATGTACTCCCCTCTCTTGGGGCAAGGGTTGAGGCCTGACTCCAGGTTGTGTTGGGAGCAGCATACATGGCCGTTTTCACAGGTTGGGGTCACAGGCTGGGATCTCACTCTGGTTCCTTTACAGTTATGAGTTCTCAGGGGTGAGTCCACTCCCATGGGTCTACTAGACATTTCCCTAGTCAGGATTCTCTGCTGTGGCTCCATGGCTCTCCATGGCTGTTAGGCATTGCCCTAGCAGGGCTTCTCTACAGCAGCCCTGCCCCTGTGGAAGCTCTCTGCCTGAGGTCTGAGGCTTCCCAAGGCATCCATTGAAATCTAGGTGGAGGCAGCCATGTCTTCACAGCTCACGTATTCATAAGCCTGCAGAATTAGTGCGTATGACCACCACTACGGCTTACCATGGATACCCTCTAAAGTGGGGCCCTGAGCCACATCTGGGCCCACCTGAGTCACAGCTGAGGTGACCAAGTAGCAGTGTGATAAAATGCAGGAAGCAAAAACTTAAGGCAGCCCTGGACAATGAACCCCAAAGTCTCCCAGGCACCCTGGCCCCTCCCTTAAAACCACTCTGTCCCAAAGACCTGGCATTCTGGACCTGTGATGGGGGTGAAAGCCTCAAAGTTATCCAAAATGCCTTCTGGGTCATTCTTTGATTGTCTTTGATGAATAACTCGGGGCTAGCTTCTACCCATACTAATCTCTTTATCAAAGGGTCACTTAGACACCCTCTGTTTTCTCTCTCTCTCTCTCTCTCTCTCTCTCTCTTTTTTTAAAGTCAGAGTCTCACTCTGTTGCCCAGACTAGAGTGCAGTGACTCGCTCACAACCACCTCAGCATCAACCTGCTGGGGTCAGACAACCCTTCCGCCTCAACCTTCCAAGTAGCTGGAACTACAGGCATGCGCTACCATGCCCGGCTAATTTTTTGATATATTGTATAGACAAGGTCTCACCAGGTTGTCCAGGATGGTCTCGAACCCCTGGGCTCAGGCAATCCTCTCACCTCAGCCTCTCACTGTGCTGGGATTACAGGCTTAAGCCACTGCTCCCAGCCTGTTTTTTAATCTCTTAAATATACTTTTTTACTTATGTGGCCAGATTGAGAATTTTCCAAATTTTTATGTTCTGTTTCTTATCTTTAATTCTTTTTTCTCTTCTCATATTTTAGTACATAAGCAGTTAAGATAAGCCATGCAGCACCCTGAACATTTTGCCCAGAAATTTTTCCCATCAAATATCCTAGTTCGTAGCTCTTAAATTCTGCCTTCCACAAAGAAATATTATATGCACAAAGTTCAGCCAGTTCTTTACCATTTGGTGACAAGGATGGCCTTTTCTCCAATTTCAATAAAATATTCCTCATTCCTATCTAAGACCTCACCAGGTTGACCTTTAGTCTACACGTTTCTACCAACATTCTGTTCAGGACCACTTAGACAATCTGTAAGACTGAGGCTTTCGCTACAGTGCTCCTCTCCTCTGAACCTTCACTAGAATCACCCCTAATGCTCAGTTCAGAGCAATACAAAGCCTTTCCAGCATTCTTTTTAAAACTGTTCCAGCCTCTTCCCATCACCTAGTTCCAAATCCACTTCACATTTTAAAGTATGTGTTATAGCAACAACCCCGCTACAATGGTTCCAATTTCTATCTTAAAATCTTATACTGCTATACCAAAATACCACAGACTATGTAATTTATAAACAGATATTTATTTCTCACTGTTCTGAAGGCTGAGAAGTTTAAGATCAAGACAGCAGCAAGCTTGGTGTCTGATGAGGGCTGCTCTCTCTGCTTCCAAGAGGGTGCCTTATTGCTGTGTCCTCCCTAGGAAATGAGGACTGTGTCCTCACATAGCAGAAGAGTAGAATAACAAGAGAGCACTGCTTCCAATCTCTAGTCTTTTTTTAAAGGGTGCTAATCCCATTCACGAGGGCCAAGCCCTTATGACTTCCCTCCCAGAGGTCACAGTTATTAACACTATTGCATTGGGGATTAAGTTCCAACATGAATTTGGAGGGGATATCATCATTCAGAAATTATGTTTTATGTTTTCCTCTTCTATGTTACTAGCGGTCTTTCTAAGTTTGATTGCCATTTCTTATTTTTGAGTGGAGGAGTGAGAGCTCCACTCTGGCTAAGATCCAGAGTGACATGAACAAACTTCACTCCTGTCAGGACTATAAAAAATAGTCAGAACCCTGAATTGTACCCCATATATTTAAAATAAAAACTAAAAAAAGTCATATAATTCCAATATATACCTTTGTTTGAAGCTATTTAAGAGCTATAGAGTCAAATAAATCTAAAATAATTAAACTCCAGAGGGATAAATCCCTTGCCAGGTGAGCAAAGAGCAGAGCTCTCATCATTGGGCCAGTTGCTAATGTTGGAGGTAGGGTGGACAGAGAAACAAGCCCACCAGAGAAGGATGGCTTTTGCTGAGACTAGAAGAAACCAGACAATCTTTTGAAGAACCTGCAAGCTGACATATTGAATTTGAAACTAGAAAAGCCCAAAATACAAAAATTAATCCAAAATAGACCACAGTCCTAAATGTAAAAGCTAGAGCTACAACATTTCTAGAAAAAAACTTAAGGGGATATCTTTGTGACTTTGAGTCAGGCAAAGATTTCTGAGGTAGGACACAAAAAGCACAGATTACAAAATAAGAATGTGAATAACGACTTCATCAAAATTAAAAACTCCTGTTCTTCAGAAGACGCTATTAAAAAAAATGAAACGTCAAGTAACAGACTGGATGAGCATATCTGCAATATACATAAATGACACAGAATTATATTCTGAATATCAGAAAAGCTCCTCCAATCCAGTAATAAGAAAGGCAAACAACTCAATAAAAATTGGGCAAAAGACTTGAACAGACTTTTTGCAAAAGACATAAAAAGAAGTACAAGTAAAAGTACTTAACATTATTAGCTAACAGGGATATGCAAATTAAACCAGGAAGAAATCTTATTTTACATCCACTAGAATGGTTAGAAATTAACAAGGCTAACACCACCAAGTCTTGGCAAGCAAATACAACAGCTGGAATTTTTATACATTGCTATGGGAGTGAACCTCAATGAAGAGCAATTCGATGGGTCCTTATAAAACTAAATACATACTTACCCCATGACTCAGCAATTTCACTCATTGTTATTCACCCAACAGAAATTAAAATGTATTTCTATACAAAAATTGGATCACAAATGTTTATAACAGCATAATTCTTTTTTTTTTTTTTTTTTTTTTTTTGAGTTGGAGGCTCACTCTATCGCCCAGGCTGGAGTGCAATGGCATGCTCACAGCCACCATAGCCTAAACCTGCTGGACTCAAGTGATCTTTCCACCTCAGCCTTCCAAGTAGCTGGAACTACAGGCTAACGCTACCATGCCCAGCTAACTTTTTTATGTATTGCAGAGATGAGGTCTCACCAAGTTGCGCAGGCTGATCTTAAACCCCTGAGCTCAGGCAATCCTCTCTTCTCGGCCTCCCAAAGTGCTGGGATTACAGGCTTGAGTCACCACATCCAACAGCATGATTCTTAATATTCTCAAATGGGAAACAGCATAGATGCCCATCAAAAGGAGAATGCATTAAAAAAAGTATGGTATATTAATTTAACAATACAGGTGAGAAATAAAAGGGAATGATCTATGGATTCACAAGATAACATGGATGGATCTCAAAAACTTGTTGAATGAAAGAAGCTAGTTATAGTAGACTATATCCTGTAAGTCCATTTATGTAAGTTTTAGAAATACAATGGTGGTTGTCTCAAATGGGGAGGGAAATAATAGGAATAAAAGAAATGTATAGTGATAGAAATGTGATACCTCTTAACTGGGGCAGTGGTTCCATGAGTGTACACATTTGTCAAAATTCAGACTGCACATTTAAGTTTTTTCTTTTTTTTTTGAGTCGTAGTCTCACTGTCACCCAGGTTGGAGTGCAGTGGTACACTCATAGATCGCCGCAGCCTTGACTTTTTGGACTTAGGCAATCCTTCCACCTCAGCCTTTCTTGTTTTTTTTAGTTTTCTTTTTTTTTTAATTATAAAAATGTGGGGTACAATTCAGGGTTAGGTATACAAACATTGATTATGCAGACACCCTTGTTAATGAGGTATGACCCTCCCTCTCCTAGTAGTTTCCCTCAATTGCCAATCCCACTCCCTCACCAGAAAGTTTCCCACTACTGTCAATTCATTTCTTATAGTATTATAATTATTCAAGGTCCACTTATGAGTGCACCTCAGTCTTTCAAGTAGCTGGAACCACAGGCGCGTGCACCAGGCTAATTTTTTTATTGATTGTAGAGACGAGGTCTCACCAAGTTGCCCAGGCTGGTCTCGAACCCCTGGGTTCAGGCAATCCTCTTGCCTTGGCCTCCCAAAGTGCCGGAATTACAGACTTGAGCCACTGTGCCCTGCCTAAGTTTTTTATTTTATTGTATATAAATAATATCTCAGGAACATCGATTATAAAAATAAATGGGGAAAGTGAGTTAACTATTTTATCATAGATGGTGACATTTTCTCCACCATTTTAAAACAGAGTTATCTTACATAATAGAACCACTCATATTTGAGACAAAATTCATGTATAGTCAAAATGACCCTTGGAAAGTCACTAGAAAAGTGTCCAGTATTTCACAATATAACACAGAAGCCTTTCTCTTAGACAGAAATCAAACATCACATGAAACACTTTATTTTTAATCTAGTATAATACTAAATACATCTTTAAATAGTTGAATCCTATTTAATAGAGTGAGATGATCATACTATGAAAAGCATGAAGAAACTGAGACCTACCAAGTTAGCAAATTTATGTCTCCCATTTCACTGTCCATCTGGAACATGTTCCCACTGAGTAGAATGAGAGATACTTACATTATTTTCTCCATGTTCTTGATCATCATATAGTTGAATTAAGCAAAGTGGGACTAGTATATAACACTCTTTTATAGGTGGGTCTGTTTTCCCACAAGTTTTCATCTACAACTATGATCATGGCTTCCTGATGGTGTGGGCTCCGTGGGTGTGATGAAGTGAGACGCTGGCTGGATTTCCTCAAGAATGGACAAGTAGGAACTAAACCCAGGCTTGGGATGCCATCAACAGGCATTAGGGGAAACACCCTACTTGATATCCATCCCACTGAATGGCTCTAATTATCCCCTTGAGAAATTCACTCAGTGCCCTCAGAAAAGAGCCTTCCAGTCCTCCCTCCTCCCTCCGCCCCCTTGGGAGAAACTGCTCTTATCAATTTTCTGTTAATGAGTAGCAATGAAGAAGAGGAAGAACCATCCTTCATACCACAGACCAACTTTTAGTGTTTGTTATATTTCTCCTTCCTGTCCATACTTTGTCATATTTCTCAATTTTAAGACCTCTACTGGGTGGTGTTCTCTGATTTCTTTACTGAGTTTTTTTATACCTAAAATAGTATTACTCTATATACCTTCAAAAGATATTTTAAAACTGAATCTACTGTGCATTACCCTCCCATTCTTTATGCCTTTGGGAGTCTAACAACTGACTAATAGAGGAAAGTAGAGACATTTGCTTAGGTTCAATCCTACAGCTTTAAGTAAAATCCCAGACATCAATTCCTTGGAAGTAATTAAATATCAAAGATTCTTTTTGGTTGTTCCCTATGTTTATAATCTCTCTTACAGGTTACATATTTGAAATTATATGAAATTCTGGTCTGTTTCTATGTGTGCATATTAACTCCTAAAGAAGAATCAGATTAGAATCACAAACTACTTAAAATGAGGGTCACAATGCCCTCTACATCACTATAGGCAGAGTTCCTCACTTTGAATCCATGTATAGACCTAAGCGGCTCTAAACACATTCTGAAATTGCATATAGACCATGTATATTTACATGTGGTCATCTATTTCTGAGAAGAAGATCCATGTTTTCATTATAAAAACTGATCAAATGTAATGTGATAACGATAAAGGAAAGATATCAACAAACTAACGACCAGATGAATGAACTATATTTCTGTTTCTGGGTAAGGAAGACTTTATCAGCTCTATTTTAAGTTATGAATCAATTTTCCAACAGACTTTCTTACATTTTTTTGTTAGACCACCAATAATGACATCAAAATGTTATATGTAGATAATACAACAGTCAGAAAACACCATCAGGAAGTCTAGATCATGAAATCTAACCTTCAGGAGATCTAAAATGATCTCTCAAAGGAGTAAGTTTATTAAGACTTGAAAAGTCTCCAGGGACTTTAACATTAATTTATACAAAAAGTCAAACTATAGAAACAGTTCCTTAGACTTTCCGTATGTACTAAAATGTTACAGAAACGTTCTTTTGAAATCTAATGGGTCAAGTATGGTAGCTTGCCAAACTTTTTTGTAATTCTAATATAAGACCCACAGTCTCTCAAGAAAGGAGTTATACTTTGGAAATAAGAAAGGCAAGGAGTATCTAAATGTATTCACTCTGAACACAATCAGGTCCTGACCTTGGAAAAAATAACTGGAAGCTATAAAAAAAAATTCCAATCCAGAAACAGCAAATAGGTTTTTAACTTTTATGCTAGTATCAGTTATTGTCTGGAGTGATATGGTGGAAGGATTCTAGGACTTCTGAGCTGAAATTGACTAGTGATGTCTGCAAGCCACAGGAGAGGGGTGTGAAAGCACCTTGGTCCAGTGAGGATGATGAGGGCTTCAACATAGACAGAAAAGCACAGTGTTATATTAAAAAGAAAGACAATAGAACAGATATTGTGGGAAAGAGGAAAACACAAATACAAGACCTCTAAAATATATTATATGGGTGTAAAAACAATGACAGGCAAATAAAAACCAAAATCAAAATCAACCAAAAAAACAAGGATAAAAAATTTCAAAAAGAACCAATATATCAGGGAAAAAAATGTCCTACTGCAAAACAAAATCCATTCTGCAGCAGATGTACCCATCCATCCATATCTGTTGAGTACCTGCTACATGCCAGACAGAATTGGGGACTAGAAGCTACATTCATAAAAACAAGAAGAACTTGCATTTCAGTGAGGGAAACTGACTTATAACTGCAATTATAATGACATCTCTTCACAATAAGAATTGTAACACAGGAATATGGTGGCACATGCGCTAGGTGTCTTTTATCCCAATGGATAGTCCATTGAAAAAAATGCAATGAAGTCAAAAGGGAAGGCATGCCTTGCAGTCAAGGAAGTCTAGAGAGCCTCTAGTGAAATGGTTCTTAAAAGATGAGGGAAGGGTTCTTCTGATTTGTGGCTGTTGTTGGCATGGGTACTACAGACCAACGAGTCAGCAGGCACAAAGAAGAGGTGCTCTAAAAGGATGTGCTGGGCTGAGCTTGGTGGCTCAGCCTGTAATCCCAGCACTTCAGGAGGCCGAGGCGAGTGGATTGTCTGAGCCCTTGGGTTTGAGACCAGTCCGGGCTACTTGGTGAGACTTCATCTCTACAATAAATCAGAAAATTAGCCAGCTACTTGGAAGGCTAAGGCAGAAGGATCACCGGAGCCCAGTAGGTCAATGCTGGGGTGGCCATGAGCAGACCACTGCACTCCAGCCTGGGTGACAGAGTGAGACTCCAATTCAAAAAAAAAAAAGAATGTGCTGCATTTCTGGAAAATTGAGACATTCACTGCAGCTGACGAGAATACTGGTGGGGAGGATAGGGAAAGAGATGATGCAAAACGCAAATGGGAAGGGAAGACTCTGTCTGGAATATAAACGTCTTTAGACAGTTCTTCAGGCAGTGGGGAGAGTGGCAGTGTTTTGAAAGCATTTTCATTTTTATCCTGCTTTGATCCACACAACAAATATATGAGATGGGCTTAGATTGACTCTTCAGCCCAGGCTAAATATGAAGAAAATGCTGGTGTAAACATTTGAAAAATTCTCATGATAAAGAAATAACTGAACAGGCATGGGTTTCGCAGCAAAGTAAAAGGGAAGTATAAACAAGTTGAGGGGAAAAAATGATCTTTCTGAGATCATTTGTGGGATGTAAATTTTCAGTGGAGGGATTACTTAACTGATGTTATATTTGCCTGGTGAAAAAAACAACATATGTAAAATTGCAGAAGAAAGTTTAAAATGGCCACTTCTGTTGCTGGAGATAGAGAAACAGAGAGAGAAAGAGAGAGAAGGAGAGAGAGAGAGAGAGAGAGACAGACAGACAGACAGAAACCGAGTGTTTGTGTTTTAACCCAGCAAATAAGACCTAAATCTGTACAAGATTTTGAACACAGCAGCAACTGAGATTTTAAGTTTCAAAGGCCTTGGGTAAAATTCAGCCCAAGTAAACAAACAGACTGCAAAACATAATGCTCAAGGGGAAGAACACAAATCTTTTTCTCAGTATCTGTCAAAAAGAGATTATTCCTAAAACGGTAGCTATTTGAATTAGAAACAAAAAAATAAAGGGAGAAATGCTGCCATCACATTCAGAAGCAGAATCAAAGAACATTAAAGCAGGTGTCTTTAGTTGGGTGGGACCAAAAAAATCTGGGGATAGAGTTGAGTCCGTTGTGTGCATTTTAAGGGCCCAACGCATTTGGGAGCAGTGGCTCAAGCCTGTAATCCCAGCACTTTGGGAGGCTGAGACGAGAGTATTGCCTGAGTCTGCAGGTTCGAGACCAGCCTGGGCAACTTGGTGAGACCTTGTCTCTACAATAAATCCAAAATTAACCGGGCGTGGGAGTGCATGCCTGTAGTTCCAGCTGCTTGGAAGACTAAAGCAGAAGGATTGCCTGAGCCCAGCGGGTTGACGCTGGGGTGACCGTGAACATGCCACCACACTCCAGCCTGGGCGACAGAGTGAGACTCCAACTCAAAAAAAAAAAAAAAAAAGGTCCTAACCCAAAGATCAGATGAGAGAATCTTTTTTTATTCCATCAGGGTGGAAAAGAAAGCTATTTCCCCTCTCTTATCTCATCCATAAAATGAGAACTGTTTCCTCTCTCTCTCTCTCTTTTGGTCTCTCTCCAGCAATAACAATAGCCATTTTAACTATTTTCCTGCAATTTTACATATTTTGTAAGAATTGTTTGTAAGAACTATCATTGGAAGTAAAAAAAAAAAGAATAGAATATCTCTGGAATATATAGATGGAAAAATAAAACTATATTCCATATAAGACATTCTGAATGATATTGCAAGTTCTCATTGCATAGAGATCATGCTAAAACTAAGTACAAAGTCTTAATTATAGAGTTTATATAACATTTCTTTAGTTCAATCTATTGGAACCTTCATATTCTATGTCTGAATTAACACTTAGAGATCGTTGTTACCCATGCCCAAAGAGTACTGATGCATCAACATTAATTACAAATGCACTTGAATTGAATGACCTGTAATATTTGCAGAGCTCTAAGCCATCGTCCTCAGTCTTATCTTATCCAAGCACTCGTTTTACCTAAAAGGAATCTGAGGCCCACAAGAATGGGTAGGTGTCATGCAGGCAGCAAATGGCCAAGCTTGGTGTAACTCTTGGCTCATAAGAGGTGCTCAGTATACATTGGTTGAAGAAAGAAACAAAGCCAGCTGTAGAAAGTGGCATTCTGGGTTCTCCAGCCAGATTTTTCTGCTCTTTTCACAAGAAAGCATGACTCCACTCTACTGATCTTCTCATGTTTGACACTCAGATATTTATTATCTGAGCAAAATTTCAATGCATGATGAATTTCAGGAGGAATTCAGCAAGGGCTGAAGAAAACCTTAAGAGAAGGGCCGTCATAAGGCTTGATACGTTAGCCACAGCTTTGCTGTTATTCTGGGAGGTACAGAATATATAAAAACCATTATTTCTACATCCAAAGGAAACAGACAAGTGCAAAAGCGATTCACATGAATACTAAGACATACAAAACCAGCAGAAGACTTGATTGTTGAGAAAGATCCCATAGGGGTCGATTGTGTGTTGGGAGTACACACACACACACACACACACACACACACACACACACGCACACACACACACATGCACACACACACACACACACACATACACACACACCTGACAGTATCTGAAAGGTTATTCTTCTGAGCTACCCACCTCCTCACACCTAGTGATGACTACAAGAGACAGTAACAGGCTGGGCGTGGTGGCTCAAGCCTATAATCCCAGCACTTTGGGAGCCCAAGGCAAGAGGATTGCCTGAGCCCACAGGTTTCAGAACAGACTGATCAATTTGGCGAGACCTCATTTCTACGATAAATCAAAAACTTTGCTGGGCATGGTAGTGCGTGCCTGTAATTCTGGGTACTTGGGAAGCTAAGGCGGAGAGATCGCCAGAGCCCAGCAGGTTGATGCTGGGGTGGCCATGAGCATGCCACTGCACTCCCACCTGGGCGACAGGAGACTCCAACTCAAAAAAAAAAAAAAAAAAAAAAAAAGAAAGAAAGAAAAAGAAACAATAACAAAAGCAGTTTTTAATTTCCCTTTGATAATATTTCTTAGAGATTGTTAATAGGCCAATTAATTTGTCCATATAGGAAAAGCACTCTTAAATAGCACATATTTGCATTTTCCCCCTTTAAATTATACTAAGGAAATCAAGACTTTTAAAAGCACAGCTAAAATAAAGACCAAGGCTGAAGTCATGAAGAAAAATATGACAGTAACACAAATTATGAAGGTGCACCAAGGAATTCAGCTCTTCGATGTTCTCAAACAATTAACCTTGCTGAAATCTGTTAAATGTGCTAAATGGTTCCAGGCTCCCTTTCAATCATTCTGAGCAGATAAAGCATAACAGTTACATTTAATGATGGTTTTCTTTCCTCAACACAATTTCCTATATATTAATTAAATGCCTCTTTTCCCCCCCTTGGGCAACAGGGACCACTTCATTCAGAGGTTCTAAATTTATATAATGAAACACTGATACGGTTATTAGAAAATAATAGCATTTGCTTTCAGCTAAAATAAAGTAAATGCATAGATACCCTCAGTAACTCAGAGACGCCTCACACAATGAGGCTCATGTTATTCTCTTGCCTGAGTGTGTCATTGGTCATTATCATCTCAAAACCAAAACATTTGATCATTTATGAGGGCTTCTAAGAAACTAACACATACTAGCCCTTTGCAAGCATAATTTCATTTCATTCTCACTTTATATTATGAAGGTATAAAAATCATCCCCATCCTATGAATGGAAAAACTGAGGCTTGGAGTAGCTCAGTGATTTGTCACTGGTCATACACCCAGAGTATGGAGATACCAGTCTCACTCCAGAGCTTTTATTTTTTTGAGTTAGAGTCTCACTCTGTTGCCCAGGCTAGAGTACAGTGGCACAATCACGCCCACTGCAGCCTTGAGCTCCTAGGCTCAGGTGATCCTTCTGCCTCAGCCTCCAAAGTAGCAGGGACTACAGACATGTGACACCATGCCTGGCTAATTTTTTGATTTTTAGTAGACACAAGGTTTCATAACGTTCCCAAGGCTAGTCTCAAACTCCCAGGCTCTGGCCTTGGCCTCTGAAAGTGCTGGAATTACAGGCATGAGCCACCATGCCCAGGCCAGAACATTTTATCTCATGACACTGCCTCTGCCAGTAATTATATGGGGTTGATTAAACTGCATATTCCAGTTTCTAGCACTATTGTTTATATCATGGTCCATGATATAAACAGTAGTGCTAGAAGTTTCACCACAGAAAACAGACTTGTATTAGAATGCTTTAAAGCAATAATCCTGGAAAGCAGGAGTGATATTTGCTATTAACTTTTTAATCTCCCCAGTGTTAGTAGAAAAACACACAATTCATCCATTGAGCAACCATAGATGCTAATTGGCTTTCCTGGAAGCCCCTCCTAGGGGGCCATCTCCTCATGCCAGGTCTGGAATTATGATAGAGTCATAGGCACTTATACCAAAGGTATAGACTGAGCATGATCGTTAAACCAAGTTTTGAAGTCAAATAGGCACTTGAATTCATCTTCTAGGACCAAGCAATACAACTTGGGGCAAGTTGCTGTACTTTTCTCAATATCAGTTTCCCCATCAGTAAATTAGGAATCATGATACCTATTCCAACAAGATGTTGCAAGGATTAAATGAGTTTATTTAAAAAATAAAAATAAATCTTAAAAACACACTTTGAACAAAGTACTCAATTAACAGCAGTTACTAAAAAAAATTAATGAATTTTAAAATTGAGGCATCATTTACATACAGTGAAATGCTTAATGAGTGTACCATTTAATCAGTTTTGATGAATGCATATTGAGGCACAGAACATTTCCATCACCCCAGAAAGTTTTCTCATGCACATTTCCCAGGCAATATCCCACCAGAAGTGAGTACTGAGTTGATATATATTATCATTGGTTAGTTCTGACTATTCTCTAATTTCTCCCTTTTTTTTTTTTTTAGTTGGAGTCTCACTCCATCGCCCAGGCTGGAGTGCAGTGACATGCTCACGGTCACCCCAGCGTCGACCCGCTGGGCTCCAGTGATCCCCCGTCTCAGCCCTCCAAGTAGCAGGAACCATAGGTGTGTACTATCATGCCCAGCTAATTTTTTATTTATTGCAGAGGCAAGGTCTTGCCAAGTCATCAGGGCTAGTCCCGAACCCGCAGGCTTAGCCAATCCACTCGCCTCCTGTCTCCCAAAATGCCGGCCTATTTTCTAATTTCATATAAAAAAAGAGTACATAAGTTTTTCAGTTTGTTTGACTTCTTTCACTTACATCACATTATTTTTCTTATTCATCTGTATGATTATGTGTGTCAGTCAAATGTTCCTTTTAATTGTTGACTGGTATTCTACTACATGAATCTATCAGAGTTTATCCTGTTAGAGTACCAAGTTGTTTTTAGCATTAGGTTATTATAATAAAAGCAACAAGGAATATGTATGCAGAAATGTGTTCTGTCCTCTTGGATAAATATCTAAGAGTGAAATGTCTGGGTCTTATGGTAGATACATGGATAACTGCCAGACTGGTTTTTAAAGTGGTTGGAATATTTTACAGTTCTACTAGCAATGTATGCTCCACATCCTCTCAAATTCTGGTGTTCCTATTCCTTTTCTTTCTTTCCTTTTTTTTTTTTTTTTTTTGAGTGGGAGTCTCACTCTTATTGCCCAGACTGAAATACAGTGGCACTCTCATGGCCACCGCAGCCTCGACCTGCTGGGCTTAGGTAATCCTTCCGCCTCAGCCTTCCAAAGTAACTGGAACTACAGATGCATGCCACCACACCTGGCTAGTTTTTGTGATTTATTGTAGAGATGAGGTCTCGTCAGATTGCCCAGGCTGGTCTCAAACCCCTGGGCTCAAGCAATCCTCTCACCTTGGCCTCCCAAAGAGCTGGGATTATAAATTGAACCATCATGCCCAGTTTATTCCTTTTCTTTTTAATCATTTTGATAGGTATGTAAAAGTAACTCCTAATCTGGTGATCTTAATTTGCATCTTCTTGACAACAAATTATGTTAAACACCATTGCCTGTGTTTATTGGCTATTTTATATCTTGTTTCATGAAGTGTATATTCATATACATGTTCAATATATGTGTTACAAACATTTTCTTCCAGTTTGTGGCCCTTCTCTTTAATTTTTTGGTGGTATTTTTTTGATAAGTAGGGGCTTTTAATTTATGTACAGTTCAATGTATTTTTTCTTATGGTTTATACTTCTCTGTGTGTTTTTTCTAAGAAGTCTTTCCCCTTTGAAATTACACAGATATCCAAGCTTTTCTTCTAGTCTACCTTTTTGTTTAGCATTTATTTTTTTGGTCTATGAGCTGCTCAAATTGATTTTTATATACGTTGTGAGGTAGAAGCGAAGGTTTTTTTATTGTTCAGATAAATAGCTAGCTGTTCCATCCATACTACTTCTTGAAGCAGTTTTTCCTATTTCCATTTAATTAATTTTATTCTCTTGTTGAAGGCCAGCATTTGTGTGCCTATTTCAGAATTCTCTATTCTATTTTACTGATCCATTTGTAATGACAGCTATCCTAACTCTAATTTTTAAATTATTTCTGTATCTGTTTTTCCCTTTTTTTAGATTTCAAATGCAGAAATTAAAACCTTAGTAATTTTGTTTGCTATTTTTCAAGAAAAGTTTTTTCCCAGCTGGGCACGGTGGCTCAAGCCTGTACTCCCAGTGCTTTGGGAGACTGAGGTGAGAGGATTCCCTGAGCCCAGGATTTGAGATCAGCCTGGGCAACTTAGTGAGACCTTGTCTCTACAATATATCAAAAAAATTAGCCGGAAAAAAAAAAAAATAGCCGGTCATGGTAGCACATACCTGTAGTTCTGGCTACTTGGAAGGCTGAGGCAGAAGGATTGCCTGAGTCCAGCAGGTTGATGCTGGGGTGGCTGTGAGCATGCCACTGCACTCCAGCCTGGGTGACAGAGTGAGACTCTGACTCAAAAAAATTTTTTTTTCCCTTTTGATGTCATATACATATATGCATATGGATGTACATGTGTGTTCACATATACAAGGGGGACTCAAAAAAATTCAGATTTGATTTATAAAAAATGTGTATTTATTCTTAAATGTCTAAACTTTAGTCACTTTCAAATCCATTGTATGCGATACACCTATCAAGACACTTTTTCCACTGCTCAAAACAGTTTTTGAACTCGTCGATTTTGGTGCCTTTTAGTGCTTCTGCTGTTTTTTGTTTCACCTCTTCCACATTGGCAAAAATGTTTCCCTTTGAGGACTATTTTTCATCCAGGGAAACAAACCAAAAAAAAGGCATTTGTGGCAAGATTGAATGAATAGGGAGTCATGCCATTGTTGGTCAAAAACTGCTGAACACAGCGCAATGTGGGGAGGTGTGCTTGTAAGTTACCCATCATGAAATGGGCAAACATGTTGAAAGAATCACAAAAAAAAAAAAAAAAAAAATTCACTAAAGTCAAATGCAGTCTCTCACAAAAATGCTAGCTGGTACACAGATGCTGATGGGTTCCTAGAACGCTTAACTAGTGGAGGAAGCCTGTACTACAAGTCTTCCCCTCCAAAAAAATAATTCTGTTTTTTGGGGGTCTTTCTTGTATACACACACTAATACACACAGACACACAAAAGCTTATTGGTCGTTAATATTTTTAGGTTTTCCTCATTTTAAAATATCAGATTTTTACAAGCTCCCTTATTTTCCACAGATCAGGCAGCAGGGTTAGCAGAGGTTTTGAAATTTTTAGCAAAGCAGGCTGGGCTCGGCGGTTCAGCCTATAATCCCAGTACTTTGGGAGGCTGAGGTGAGTGGATTGCCTGAGCCCATGGGTTCGAGACCAGCCCGGGTAACTTGACGAGACCTCATCTCTACAATGAAATAAAAAATTAGCCGGGCGTGGTATCACTCGCCTGTTGTTTCAGTGACTTGGAAGGCTGAGGCAGAAGGATTGCCGGAGCCCAGCAGGTTGACACTGGGGTGGCCATGAGTGTGCCACTGCATGCCAGCCTGGGCGACAGAGTGAGACTCCAACTCAAAAAATAAAATAAAATAAGAAATTTTAGCAAAGTATGAGCATTATCTGAAAGGCCTTTGGAAAACATTCCTGGTTCCTATTCCAAGGGGATCTGACTTAGTAAGTCTGAGAAAGAACCTAAGAATCTGCACGTTTAACAAGCTCAGATATTGCTGGTTTATGGACCATACTTTAAACAGTATTTACTTAGAAGAATTAGATGGCTTTTCTAATGTTCATGCAGAAGCTTTGGTTTGCCTTTCCTGAAGTCTGACTTCACAGTCAAAAATATATAGTCTTCACTTGAAAAGACACCTAAAAAATCTGTTCTGTGTACCACAGCATAAGGGCCAGAAAGCCTTATGGCAGACTGATGGTATCAACAATGCCTCTTTTCCTTCTCCCATCCTGGAAATCAGGTTTTGGTCTGTGACCAGGTACATGGCATCCTTATATGAGTATATACTACAGTCCTATGATAAGCACACACTGCAAAGTAGGCATTCTCTCTGCATCTTCAGTCAACAATCAGAGAGAGTTTTATTTTCCCCTAAATGGTTGATTGGTTTGCAAACTAGAACCACTTTTATAGCCATGTCCTTTAAAACACTGCTAAATTTATGTTTTAAGTAGTTGGCATCTGAGTATTCTTGACAGAACACAGACATCTTGAATTAAAGTTCAACACTCTCAAAGCAAAAAACTCCATCACCAAAATCCCAACCCAAACTCCTAAGCTTCTCTGAGGTTTTAGGACAAGGAGAAAAGAGCTTTTTAGCTTTCCTTTCCAATAGATCAAAAATGAATGGGCAGAGACAAGTGCGCCACAACTATACATCTATTATGTAGAATGTTTATACTTGTGCAAGGACTCGAAGAAGGTATATTGTGCTTTGTTGTTGCTGTTTTGCTTTCTGGTTGTTAAATTACCTATTCAGTCTTTAAAAGCACGTTAGTGGAAAGTGAATTACTAATTAGTATTTATCCCTAAGCTGCCTTAAAGATGCCCTTTGATGCAAAGAGAGGAAACTTTTTAAACTTATCTCCTTTACAAAGGAAAAAGAAAGAAAAGTCCCCTGAAAAAAGGAGGAGGAGAGTATGTTTGGAAAGCTCCCTATCACATGCTCAATCAGCACTCTTTTAGAGGCGCCATGAGCCACGTGGACATCAAAGCTCAATCATTTCTTCATCGGCACTTGTGAACACTAGCTAGAAGGTATATGTGATTCATCCTCCAAGGAAGGGCCATTCGTGACTAGCTAAAAGCATACACCACACTTAGTTCAGCAGTGAGAAATTCAGAGCTCAAATGATAGAAGACCTGTTACTGTCATTGATTTGATCTTCCCCAGTTCTGCCCCTCTATCTTGCAAAATATATGACATTCAGGAGGCCCAGGTACCATACGAAGGGAGCCTACCCAACAGCTCACCTATATGGTTCTTTCTGTTCCGTTCCCAGAAGCCTCGGGGTTAGGATGGATTATTTTTTTCTTTTTCTTTTGAATGAGATTTTAAAAGCAGCAAATGAGTTATCTGTGGGATTTTCAGAGATACCCCATACCATACCTTGGACATATCATGTGTTCCTAAGCTGTTAAACCATTTTCCCCCCAGTGCTTTTAACCAGTAGTAAGTGCAACCCTACTATTCGATATAGTAGATGAGATTGGAGACCTCAATTCTAATAAGTCCGGGAATGAGTCTGGCCCCTGACCTTACTTGCTACACAGCCTTAGAAAACCTTTTTACTTATATTCCCTTTGGTTTCCCAAGACAGAAATCCCTGGACCAGATGGTTGTTATGAGTTTTCTTATGACATATTTTTTCAAAGCTCAGAGCACAATGCCTTACGAACAATCAACACTTCACAAATGGTAGTTCTGAGTCTTCTTTCTCCCTTCCTCCATCTGTCCCTCCCTCCCTCCCCAACACCCACCATATATACACATATATATATACACACACATACACAGAAAGATATTAGACATCATTCAACAAATTACACTTATGTTATATATATATATATATATATATATGTTTCTATATGTGTTTAAATATGTTTATGTGTTCATGTATCTACATACATATTTTGATGACTGGTGTCCAATTACTATTACCATAATAATTATTATTGGAACTGCAAAAAACATGAATCCTCTTGATTCCAACTTAAAGTCTGCCCCAGCATAAGCTTGTATCCAAAATAAACATAGACAGTTCCTTAAAGACCTTATGAAATGACAAAGCTTGGTCAAAGTCTCTGAAAATTGGACTAAACACCATATTACACGGCACCACTCTCTACTCCTCTCTTTATCTGAAGTCTTTTATCACACAGATATCTATCCCAATGGCTCTTTTCTTTGTCTGAGACACCTGCACAAGCCTCTCAGCCTTCGCTTTGCTTTGGCTCTGCCCTCTGGCCATCTCTTTATTACTGAGACAATGCAGCCTTCCTTCAGCTTCTCTCATTGTATCCTTACCTGTGATACCACGTCCCACAAGCTAGAAACAAAAAAAGAGAACTTTCCTTAAAAGAAGGACGAGACAAAGAAAAGAAGAGAAGCTTGTGGGGAGAAGAAGGGCTGTCACTATGATTAAATATCTTTAAACACAACACATTTATCTTAGAAAGTAAGATATTAAAGTCACAAGTCCATACCTTAGCAGTCCTAATAGTCTTGAATCTTGGACACAAATTTCAGGGCAACATTAGGATTAAGATAATCTCCTCAGACCACCACCAAAGGATAGTTTTCTTAACCTCCACACAGGCTCCTGTTCAGCGGTCTCCAAATCCCTGAGGCTGGAGGTTTCTTCTAAGTCTAGGAAATCACAAGAAAAAGAAAATATTTATAAACAAAAACAGAAATAAGACAGAGTGATATTAAAATCAAGGCTATTTGGTTTGAAGACATTAAGCAAAAAGATACTTTAAATTATGATTGGCATAAAAATAGATTCAGTTTTGACTGAATCAAAGAAACATACAAACACAGATCACAGTATATCAAGGATAGAAGTCTTTTTAGGACTGAACTAGTCAAATCTGCTCATTTAACTCATAGGGAAACTGAGGATCAGAGAGTAAAAGTGATTTTCTCATAGTGATTTGTTACCTGCAACATATTGGTTTATTGAAACAAGCAAATCCTTGGTCAACGAAAACAATGTGCTTAACGCTGGTCCATATTTCAAGGTGGTCCATTCCACCTGAAATACTCCCCTCACTTGGCTTCTAAGGTACAACACTTGCTGTTTGCCACTGGTCACTCCATCTTGGCTACCTCTGTTAGACCTTTTCAGTCTCCCAATTTCCAACATGAGAGCATCTTAGGACTCAGTCCTGAGCCCTTCTCACCAGGGAGTGCATTCCAGATCCATGGTCTGAGATACCATTTGTACACTGACAACTCTGAAATTTGTCTCCAAGCCCAGATATTCTCCTGAACTCTAAACTCCCGTGCCAACTGTCTCTTCAACAACTCTACTTGGGACTCCAACAAACATGTCAGATAACCATGTCCAAATTGAGGTCATGGCTTCATCACCACCACCACTAACTCTGTCCTGGAAAAAAGTAAAATCCACTCTCTGTAAGGCAACACACACTCAGTGACAACATGGAAACATCCTGGATATGGCCCCGAGTGAGGGTTGGAGCCTGGGGAAGGGCCAGCCTGGGATATCCCCTTCTCTCAGACTCTATGTCTGGGCATACAGGTCATGCTGAGGCCATGGATGAAGTGTCTTCCTGCCTACTGACCACATCTTGCAGCTGTGCATAGTGAATGTTCACGGGCGTCTTTCCCTGAGGCACTCGGGCCCCCAGGCTGGTTCAGACTAGATTGTGCTAGCTCAGATCAATGTCCATAACCTTTAGTTACCTTTAGCTCTTCTTTAGTTCATTATAATACGAAAAACTCCACCCTTAGAGAGAATTCACAGCCATTTTGTGTACACGTGAAGAAAGTATTCAGATGTTCTCACATTGTACCTGCATACTAGAAGCCCTACCCTTTCATACTTAACCTCACACTCCACCCTATGCAAAATGTTCTATAACCTGTGTGGCTTTTACAGTTAGGAGCAGTTTTTTTCCTGTCTAGCTGACCACTCCTGGACTATCTTCCCTGAATGTAAGTTTCTGAATAAAATTCATGTCTCAACATTGACTCTAGGTCATTTCTTTGGCCTCGCAGACTTAAGACCTTCCCTGTTTGGGTCCTTGGGTGTACGGCACTATGCCCTTTTGCTAGTTTATTTCTTCTCATTCAGTGGAAATTCCATTCACCCAGTTGGTGAGGCCCAAACCTTCCACACCAACCTTGACTCTTTCCTCATACATATACCCCATGTTCTTCACTCCATAACACATTCTGGTGGCTCTGTGTTTGGAATAGATCCAGCAGCTGACCATTTCTTACCACCTCCTTGCTTCTCTCTGGTGGCAAGGCACCATTATTGATCTACAAGGCTGCACAGCAGGCTCTCTCAGGGTAGGGCTGACACTCTCCACCAGACTCGAGTAAGAGAATGACATTCCATGCTCAAAACCTTCCACCTCATTCAGAGTCAAAGTCAAAGCTGCTACAAAGGCCAAAAAGGTCCTGCATCACTGAACTCTGTGGTCAGTCACTGTTTTCATTTGCCCCTCTGATCCCCTTAGGCACCCAACCATGCTGCTCCCTCCAACCATGTTGCTCCTCTAATCTGCCTCTGACTCTATCAGGAAACTTGCTCTTCCCTTTACCTGAAACACTTTTCCCCTCACACAATTTCATATCTTTGCTCAAATGTTACCTCTCTGGTGAAAGCCTCTTATAATTACCCTACTCAAAATTGTGAACTCTGACAGCATGTCTCATTCCCTTTTCTCTAGTTTTAAAACTTGGGAAAGTCTTTCTGACATATTACACATTTATCTGTCTTTCCCCAATAAAACATAAGCTCTATGCATGCAAGGATTTTATCTCTGGTATGTCTCAAGCACTTCACTCACAGTCTAGTACTGAGATGGAGCTCAACAAATATTTTTTTGAATGAATGAACAGACAGGAAGGTTAAATAAACCTTCTGAAGGTCACTTAGCTGACAAGTAGCTAAGCCTGGTTTAAGCAAAAAGCACACCATTCCATCTTTAGAGGATTTTTTTGTTTGTTTTGTTTTTGTTTTTTAATAGAGACTGGGTCTCTATAAGTTGCCCAGGTTGGCCTTGAACTCCTGGGTTCAAACGATCCTCCTGACTCAGTCTTCCAAAATGCTGGGATTATAAGTGTGAGCCACCATGCCCGACCCAGAGTTCTTAACAACCATGTCACACTAACTACATGAATGCTTCCTAGGGTTTAGGAAAAAGTTTGGCATAGCCTGGTATGTGACATATAGGATGTGTATGATGGATATGTATGGATCTAGCAAATGAAAACTCCAAAACTATTTCTAGAAACACCTAAAAAGTATGTGTTGCATGTATTAGGATGACCGTGCTTACATACTAACATTGCAATCTTATTGTTTATTTCACGATGTCTTCTTACATTTATTTTTTTTGCTTTTTCTTTAATGTCATTATTTGTCATTCCTTCAAATCTCAGTTCTTGCCTTATTACAAAAGATAAGAGAAAAAATAATCCAGTGTTACACAAGAAAAAGGGACGAGATGAGTTTAGGGAAAAGGTATGCGACAGGCATCAAAGGACTTTAGAGCAGAGTCTCATATGATCATCAATTTGTTGTGTGCATTTAGGGTGGTCCGTTCCTCTCTCTGGAAACCTGTTTTCTCATTGGTCTAAAATACATACTCTCTAAGATCTTCAGTTCTAAAAATTGATCTTTTTTTCATTATTACTAAAGAGTTCCCTTATTCTCAGTAGGCTAAGATTGGTTAGAAAATATGGTATGGCATTTAAAAACTAGGCTTAGGCTGGGATTAAAGTAATGAAAAAACAAAAAGAACTAGGTTTAGGATTCTACCTCTCTGAAACCCTGGCCAAGACAGTCAACTTCTCTAAGAATCATATTACTTTCCCTAAAAGTGAAACAATGGAAATATCTATCCCCTTAGGATGTTTATGAAAATAAAATGAGGTCACACGGGTAAATCACTCATTACCGTGAATGACATAGTACCCAGTAAATGTTTGCTGTTCTTTTGAAAATTTTTTTATCGTTGCAGGCTTACATTCTGTAGGACATTTCACAATTTTATCTACCTTCATCTTACTTCCTACCTGTCTGAATTTTCCCCATCTTTTGTCATGAAATTGCTTTTGTGGCCCTTGATAACTTTGGGCTACTTTCTCTGGACCCTCTCCAGGCTCAGACGTATCCAGTTACCCCAATTGCCCTCACATTCTAGGGCAGATGGCAGAACTTTGTAACATGAGCAAGCCATGTTTTTCTGGTTTATTTCTTGTTCTCTTGCTGATACCCAGCAATTTGGGGATGATCTTAGCCTTGGTTTTGGAGTGTCAAGTCACAGTCTGCAATTATTCCTGCATTCCAAAGCCAAGAGACACAGCTTTGGAAAGCAAACAATGCTATAATTCAGTACGATGATAGATGGAGTTATTTTAAAAAAATTGTGCTGACTGCTTTGAGAATTCAAGTCTCAAGTCTATCCAAATGCATCTTTCTTTCTTTTTTTCCTAACTGATATTAAGAAACTATCTATGTTCAAGTAGTAGCAACATAAAAATATGTCACCTACCTTTCAGGTTTGGTTATATTCCAACCTAATAAATAGTTAAGATCGTTCAGGGGAAAGTTACTTACAATCCATTCCATGTCATTCAAGGACATGGTCTGAAGCACATTTACTCAACAAATGTTTATGGAGCATATAATATTTGCCATGTACTTTGTTAAGAATGGGGACATGACAGGGGATATTAAAGACTTTATCCCCACCTTAAGAAAGCCTTCATCTCAGCAGTTTTTCTTTATCTTTTGCAGTTTCCTAACTTCTGCCTAGATATGGGAAGACATGACAAACTCCTGCCCTAATTTCTGCTTGATAGAGAGAGACAGTTCCATAATTCTTGGTTTTCTCAGAAGACATGCATCCCACCCCCACCCAACTCACACCTTTGTTGAATTGATCCTGGTTTTTTTTCTCTCCTTCATCAAAGAAACAAAGCATATTCACCAAACCCACACTATCCATTAACAAAATGCCACATGGTACAGTAAAGGGTACTAGACTCAGAGGACACAGTTTCAGAAATGAGCTTTTGTGAAGTCCTTGGAAACTGTAAAGGGATTCATGCTCTTATATGGTAAAATAAAGTGAGAAAGTATATACTAGGAATGGCAAAAGGAAGAACGTCAAGATAGACATCTCAAGTCACCAGTGTCTGCATGGAGAGAGAGCTAATACAGACCTGGGAGGCATCTTTGCCTATCGGGCAGCCTTGGATGCTTTGGGGAATATGTCATTTTTCAAGAGGTATCAGTTAGTGGCTGTTTTGCTGGCAAAGAGTGTGAACCACACCTCTCTAATGGTTAGGCTGTGTCAAAAGCGATTCCTGTGAGGATGACACGCACGCAGGCACTGAGTCACAGATACACTGGCACCAAGTCAGGTTCCCAAGAGAGGCAAGAGTCCACAGAAGGCAGAATCAAGGAAACTGGGAGAGGTAAAAAGGTATTAGGAACTCTAAGATGGACGTTGATTAAGATTTTTTTTTTTTTAGTTGGAGTCTCACTCTGTCACCCAGGCTGGAGTGCAGTGGCACACTCAGGCCACCCCAGCATCAACCTGCTGGGCCCTGGTTATCCTTCTGCCTCAGTCTTCCAAGTAGCTGGAACTACAGGTGCACGCTACCATGCCCAGCTGATTTTTTTTTATTTATTGTAGAGATGAGGTCTTGCCAAGTTGCCCAGGCTGGTCTCGAACCCACGGGCTCAGGCAATCCACTCACCTCGGCCTCCCAAAGTGCTGGGATGACAGGTTGAGTCACTGAGCACGGCTGATTAAGATTTTTAAGTGGAAGTGTGCGGAGGGAGAGGATGGACCATAGATTTAAATCCAAGTATGAGTTTAAATTTAAAATAATGTCAATAGTTTTGGGTCCTACTGGGAACTGGAAAAGCATTGCTGTAAAGACTTTTCTGAACTAAGGAGAAGTATGACCATAGGTATACCATGAAGATATACACATCTACACAGAGCATTCTTGTGGTCAGCGATACTTCACAATATATATACTACCTCCGTTTGCAGAGAAGGAAATTGAGCATTGGAGACGTTAAGTAAGCTGATTGAAATCACACAACTAGAAAGTGACAAAGTCAGAATTCAAACTCAGAACTAACCCCAGAGCTTGCTAGCAATCACCAACATGCTGAAAATGACAGTGATTCTTTCCTAGATTATATTTCTGATTAAATCTAGTTCTGACACATGGAAACACCCCAATTTTAAAACTCCAAAGGAAAACTCAGTTTCCTAACAGTATAACTGAAAACTGGCCCAGCTCATTCTCTGTGAAGGAGACTGAAGGCACCCAAGAGGAGGGTACATTTCCCCTAAAGATCTAGAGGAGGTCACACCACGCTGGAATGATGGCTGCCTCAGCTACCAAGACAGTAAACCTGGCCCCAAGTCACCATGGGTGGTCAGCCTCAGTTGTGAATTGTTGATTACATTTTCTATCAGCTGAAAACTCAAACAATATTAGGGTTACAAAATGTAAAATACTGTTGGGATTTACAGGGTCAGCTGTAACTGGAGTTACCAGTTTTGGCTGGCTATATGTTAAAGACCTTGCCATCTGTTTATATCTAGTCTGAATACCAAACAATTCAACTGCTAGAGAACAGCTACTGGATTTTAAGGACTGTGGAAAACATTTAGTGACAATTAGACCCCTAATCTTTGTCAATGCATTAGCACCTTTTTTATTTTTTATTTTTTGAGTTGCAATCTCACTCTATGGCCCAGGCTGGAGTGCAGTGGCACACTCACGGCCACCCCAGTGTCGACCTGCTGGGCTGAGGCAATCCTTCCATCTCAGCCTTCCAAGTAGCCAGAACTACAGGCACGTGCTACCACACACGGCTAATTTTTTGATTTATTGTAGAGATGAGGTCTCACCAAGTTGTCCAGGCTGTTCTCGAACCCGTGGGCTCAGGCAATCCCCTCACTTTGGCCTCCCAAAGTGCTGGGATGACAAGCTTGAGCCACTGCACCTGACCTGATTTTGTTTTTTAAAAGCTAGATAGGATCTCACTATATTGCCCAGACTAGATTTGAACTCTCGACCTCAAGCAAATCCTCCCACTTCAGCCTCACGAGTAGGTAGGATTACAGGCACACACTAACATGTCTGACACATTAGCACCATATTTTTCTCCCTTTTAAATTAAATGGTGAAATTAGAGGGACTCTGGAAGAAAAACACTGAATATTACAATGGGACTCTAGGAAACTTCCTGGCACCTGAGCTAATAACTGATCTCCAGTCTTCTTTGCTCGTTAATAAAATATGTTTGTTTATCTCATATACTTTAAAAAATGGGCCAAACACTGATGATTCATAGGTAGTAAAAGCAGATGGCATTTTGCAATCGAGAGTAGGCCAGCTCAGTGGCTCACACCTGTAATCCCGGCACTCTGGGAGGCCGAGGTGAGAGGATCACTTGAGCCCAGGAGTTTGATACCAGCCTAGGTAACATAGTGAGACCTCATCTCTACAAAAAAATTAGCTGGCTGAGGTGGTGCCTGCCTGTATTCCCAGCTACTCAGGAGCCTGAGGCAGAAGGATGGCCTGAGCCCAGTAGGTTGAGGCTGTGATCACACCACTGCACTCCATCCTAGGGGACAGTAAGACCCAGACTTACAAATAAATAAATAAATGTAGAAGAACATATGCCTACCTCGCCCCTTTCCATGTGCATCTCCCCACCACTCCTCCAAGGCTGATAGTTGTTAATTTGTATATGTTAATTTATGTATCTAGAAATATAGGTCCACCTTTTGTCTTAGAAAATTCCAAGTCATCGGGAAGCAGTCCTCATTCCCAGCCTAACAGTAAGTGCATATTTGAGTGTATCACTCTTCCGGGGAGCCATCTATTCATTCACCATGCACCATGAGCTTCCACATGCCTTTGCACCACATATCACATAGACACTAACACAATTTGCGGTGGCAGCATGCTACCGCACAGGCCTCAAACCTAGACCATGGCTGACTTCACCACAACCTCCTTACTCGCTAGCATGGAGAAACAGTTGGACCACATGCTTAGACAGACCACTGATTAAATTTCCAGGGGCTATTTTGAGCAATAGCTTTCCAAACATCTCCAGGTGCCCAAGAAAATAAAGAAAATGATCAGAATCATTGAGAGATCAGTGAAAACAGAGCAGCATCACCTTATCCCCAGAACTGATGTCCTGTTCTTGGTGACATATGTAAGTCAGAGCCACAATATTACACCACCATGAACACAGAGAAAGGGTGCCTAGCAGAAACCTGTCATTTTAGGAGGCTGCCACCAAGGACACTATTTTGCCTTGATTCCATAAAATGCAAAGAGAATACTGGCTAACACTATTAGATCTCTGCCTGGGTTGAATTCCTGGCTCAGCTATCCACTAGTTGTGTCCTTGGGCATGTTATTGAATCCCTCAGTCCTTCATCTGCAGTACAGAAATCACAATGATATCTACCTCAAAGGGCTCTTTGTGAGGATCAATTTTAAAGCACTTAGAATAGTATCTAGCATGAAGTTAAGTATGCAATGGTTTGCTGCTAATATTAATCATCAGATGATGTTTGGGATTTTATTTTTGCTTTAAAACAACCTTTAAAAATAAACTTACACGGCACAGAAAGGAAAAGCATTAATATAAAACATAATATCTAGACAGAACATATAACCCCTGAGAGCTATATAGAAGTTCAGAGGGGTAAACATTAGATTTAAGAAGAATATTCTCAGCTGGGTGTGGTGGCTCATACCTGTATTCCCAGCAATTTGGGAGGCAGAGGCAAGAGGATTGCCTGAGCCCTAGGGTTCAAGATCAGCCTGGACAATATGGCGAGAGCTCGCCTCTGTAATAAATAAATAAAAATTAGCCAGGTGTGATGGTGTGTGCCTGTAGTCCTAGCTACTTGGAAGGCTGAGGTGGAAGGATCACCTGAGTCCAGCATGTCAAGGCTACTGTACTCCAGCCTGGGTGACAGAATGAGACTTCGACACACACACACACACACACACACACACACACACACACACACACACACGAAGAATATCTTCTATGGGCCTTGAAATAAGTACCATGTTGAGTCTGAATTTTAATACCTATTTGGTGGACATAACAATACCTCAACCACATTTTACAAGAATTTTAGGAAGATTAAAAATAGTAATATGTGCAGCAATGTGTTTGTGTCTTACCTAGTAAACCAAACAGAGCATGGATTCTGTTTCATATTCATTTCTTTGGGGCACAAAGTAAGAATGTAATATAAAGTCATTGTATAGACATATTATCTGTATGGGGAATGAATTAATCATTTCTATATGATACCATTCACTGACTGATGTCCAAACAAAGCTATGCCATTTCCTAGTCAACTCTGTGGTGGCAAACAGGAAAGGCTGGGTTATAGGGAATGGCCTTCCAAGGTCATGTGTTGAGGAAATCAAAAAAATCCAAGGCTCAGAGAACTGAAATTACTGCCCAGTCTGTAAGCCATTAATGAAAGCACAATTGATCATCATCATTACTGATAATCAACAAAAGAAGTCTCCGAAACTATGATTTATTGAGCTTGCACGTGACAGCACTGTGCTGAGCTTGAATTTTCTTATGAAATCTTCCCAACAAGTTAATAAGGCAGTGCTATTTGGAGTCTCACTTTGCAGATGGGGAAGATGAAGGCTCAGAGTGTTAAAGCAACATCATAGAGTGTGAATTGGAACCCAGGAGAGTCTTGAGTTCCGAGTCTGAGCTTTGAGTCATTGTTACACTCTTTCTTGCCGAACCCTGAACTCACCTCTGTCCGTGATAAAAATCAAAAACATGTTTTCCAAGTTTGTTATTTGTCTTCTTACACTGCTCATGGTATTTTGTGAGGGGCAATCTTTTTATTTCTTAAGAGCAAAGAATTAATATCCCTTTTATATAAAGGTCTTCTAAGGATAGAAAAGAAAAATTCTAGTAAGTGTCTAGAAAAATAGGCAAGGGGATCTTAACAGCAAGTGTAAAGAAAAAAATGCAAAATAGTCTATGATCTCAGTAACACTTATAATAAGAGACATGCAAATGAAGTTTGGGAAAATTAGAGCATCAATAAGTATAATAACTGCAAAAAATTAAAACACTCCAGATATATTTAAATCTATGAGATCATAATAATACAAAGAAAAAAAAGAAAGAAAGCCTCTCATTGATTATCTTTGGAGAACTGGATCATTATTATGAAAATGGTAAATAATAGAAAAATAAGCATTTGTCCTGCCTTTCCTTATGGCCTATAATCAAACACTGATAAAAGTTTCCACTTGTAGAAGTTTTACATCAAAAATGAAGACAAAATAATAAAATCTGAATATCAACATTTTGTAACCCCTGATAAAATAGATCTAAGTAACAATTATTACATTAATTTTAAAATGTAACATTTCAAAAATATTTACACATTTGAAAATAAAACGTAGTATTATCTTTCTTTGTCAGGTTATACTGAATACTTTTTCTCTAAAATAATCTCTAGAAAAAAATGTATCATACATTGCCAAAACTTTTACTTTAATCATAAATTTAAAAATATTTCTACAACAATTTCCAAGGAATTATATAAGAGATTCTAAAAATCTGCCCTACAGGAAAGCCCATAAGAATACTAGTTAATTATATATTTTAAAACATTTTGCTTTTTAAAGAAATATAAATATGACATAATTTATTGAAGGAATTTTACTCTAATATTGTTCAATGATTAAGCAAAGGTCTTAATCATTCAGTTAAACATATTTCAAAAACAACAGAGAGGATCAAGTGTGGTGGTTCAAGCCTGTAATCCCAGTGCTTTGGGAGGTTGAAATAGGGAGGATCACCTGAGGCCAGGAGTTCGAGACCAACTAGGGCAACATAGTGAGATACCCATCTCTAAAAAAAATTTTTTTTTTGAATTAGCCACGTGTGACGTTGCATGCCTATAGTCCCAGCTACTTGGGAGACTGAGGTGGAAGGATCACTTGAATCCAGGAGGTCGAGGCTGCAGTGAGTTATGATTGCCCCACTACATTCCAGTCTGGGCTTCTTAAAAAAAAGAAATAAAGAAAAGAAAACAGAAAAGAGAATTGAAGCCATAGGGATCAGCCAGTTGAGTTCTATTACTTCACAGACAGGAGGAGAATGGCTTATTCAAAGTCACAGAAATAGTTAGGATTGATAGGATGACAAAAACCCAGGCCTCTGACACCGTGTTCCCATCTTTCATGACCATGCTGTACAATATGGCATCTTACAAAATGTTTCTATGATTTGGCATCTTACAAAATGTTTCTATGATTCTGCCTTGTATCTATTATCAGAAAAAGGATAAAACAAATGTGCAGATACAAATGTAGTTGTGGCTTGTGTGGGGTGCTTGTGATGGGAAAGAAGGGATTAAGCTTTTAGAGAGAGACTATTTATTAATGCAGTTTCAGGATCCCAAAAGAATTGAGTTGAATACCCAGAGAGCACTCACATATCCCTTGTGCCCCATCCTTTCCCCAAAATGCATACCCCACCAATAATAACCCCCACTCCCAGTCAGTGTGGTAACTTTGTTACAGTTGATGAACCATTACTTTGACTCAAGATTATCTCTCAAAGTTCATAGTTCACATTAGGGTTTACTCTTGGTGTTGTACATCCTATGGCTTTGGCAAATGTGTAATGAAATGTATGCACCATTACAGTATCATACAGAATAGTTTCACTGCCCTAAAAAAACCCTGGCTCCCTCTATTCATCCCTTCCTCCCCATAAGTCCCTAGCAATCACTGATGTTTTACTGTCTCCAGAATTTTGTCTTCTCCAGAGAGTAATATTGTTGGCATCATAGAGTGTGTAGCTTTTGCAGATTGGCTTTTTTCACTTAGCCATATACATTTAAGTTTCCTCCGTGTGTTTTCATGGCTTGATACAGGTCACTTCTTTTTAGCACTGAATGCTACTTTATTGTATGTATATACCACAGTTTATGTATCTATTCACTGAATGAAGAACATATTAACTGCTTTCAATTTGTGGCAATTATGAATAAAGATGTTATAAACATCTATGTGAAGGTTTCTGTGTGGAGGTAAGTTTTCTACCCTCTTGGGTAACCAAGAATGTGCTTGCTGGATCATATGCTAAAAGTAGGTTTAGTTTTGTAAGAAACTGCCAAACTGTCTTCCACAGCAGCTGAACAGAGGGGGGCTAATTTTAAAAATTAGCACTAAGGTAAAAATCACACATGACCAATATTACTCTTCAAAACATCTTAGGTAGCCAGCACATTCTACATGTCAAAGGCCACTAAGTTATAAGTTCTGCGAAGTCAGGGAATAATTTAGTGTCTGTGATATTCCTAGTACCTAGAACAGTACTAGAACATAGCAAGTTCTCATTAAATATTTTCTTTTTTTTTAATTTTTAATTTTAAAAATGTGGGGTACAATTCAGAGTTAGGTATAAAATGAACAAATCAAAAGAAAAAAAAATCCCCTCCAACTGATAGCAGAGAGTTCTTTGTTTGGTCAAAAACAAGTAAAGTGAAGACTCTTCTTTAGAAGCCATGTTGTATGAAAAAGTATTTTTAAACAATAGAATCTCACTTAAGTAGACAAAGTCTTCACCCTGCAAGGTGTGTGAAGGACTGGGTCAGAGAGAAACGCAGAATCTTGTTTCTCCTCTTACTCTGGGGCAAGAGCCCATAGCATGGAAGAGGGAACAGAATCCTCTACACTATTTAAAGGGTTCTCTCTTTATTTGCCATGCACGTACAGTTGAATTTACATAAATTAAATGCACATAAGCTGAGACTCCACTATAATTGCAAAACCACTGCATTGGAAATAAGCCTTCGTTGAAATCACATTAGAAACCAGAAAGATTAAATTAGATTTGGAAACATATTTAGCCCCATCAAGAGGTAGATTACAGAAAGTTTATAAAACAACACAGATACACACAGCAGGCCACAGAGTGCCTGGCTAGGAAATGAAACAGTCTTATCATCTCAACAAGGAGAAGAAAACTGTCATTTAACTTCAAGGCATGGAGGATGAGTCATTCCAAGCTTTACCTCTCATGCCACAAACTTTGCCATGCAAACAAGCAATTCAGTTATTCATCTGGCCTCAGTTTCCTAAACTGTAAAAGAGGCATAATAATAACTTCTCTATATAGTTGTTGAGAGGAAAGAGACTACAGATGGCAGGTAAAATAAATTGTAAAAAAAAAAAAAATTGAGAATGTTTGTTCTCAATTTTCAAACAAACACAAAATCATAATAACAATTAATTCCCTAAATCTAGGTATGAGTTATGAGAAAGTTATTCCAATCTTGTTACCACAACAGCTTTGCTGATTCTAAGCCTTCCTAAAATCTTGTGCTTCCCATTCATGGCACAAGTTAAGTTTCTACTTAATATGTATTAAGCATCCACAGAGCCCTATGAATTACATAAACGTGACTTAGGTGGCTGGCTATTATTTTCCCCTCACCCTTCTTGTCAGGCAAATGTGAAGTTAAATTAGTCACTTATCATAAAATTCTCTGGAAACATTAAAGTCTTAAGAAATGCTTGATAATTGTTCTTAGCCATCTGGTACCAAGTGATGCTCATGAACTTACATGAACCATTTGGTAAGAATCCAAAAATGTCTATCTTAATTTTACATCTCACTTACTGAAAGTTCCAAGTTAAGAAATTTCTAAGAGGAGAAAATGGTTTATAAAAAACAAATGGGTAAATCCTTGAGTTCGTTCACATTCACATAGGAAAGCTTACGCAAGTTCATCTCTACAGCCCAGTTTTAATTACTAAAATTAAGGTACTACTCTATTCTTTACCTCTTCAGTACATGCATACACACACATATTCACATATGTTATACATGGTAAAGAATACACTGTAGTAGTTTTTCTTTCTAAGTTCTTTCATGTGATTAGAAACACATCAACGCCTCTCTCATGAAAAAGAGAGCTGGATCTACAGTAGGTCTCTCCTCTCCCCGAGATTAGCCTTGCCTGTGTCAATACAATAACCTTTTAACGGGTCTCTTATCATCTCATGTTTGGCTGACCCCAATCCACTGTGTACCCCATAGCTGAAAGGAGCTTTAAAAACAAACCATTTCTGAATGAACCCAGAGAGACAGTTTTCTTTGGTGGTCACTGTTGTTTGCTGTAACTGGTCTGCAACATTTTGGAAATATACCAATGTAATAAAATAAAAATAAACAATTTCCACATCTCTGCCCAAACTTTCCAAAGGTTCCCCATGGCCCTTAGAATAAAATCCAGAAATCTCAACGTTGCTTAGAAGATCCTCTGAGAACATTTACCATAATAAGAGAGAGTGATTGGCAGTAGCCGGAAACTGCCAGGGGGAAGGGGGGCACATAGCATCAATTAGGATACCTGATCTTAAACCAGGAAAAGTAGAGCCCAAGGGAGGCCCAAACTTTGCCTGTACAATGGCTGCTTGTATACTGAACCGTGAATTGTACTCCACATCTTTAAAATAAAATTTAAAAGAAAGAAGACCCTTTGAAACCCAACCTCAGTTCATGCCATAGGGGCACCACCATTACTGTGAAATGCCTTGCTCTGTCTTTTCTTAATTTCTTGAGCATACTAGAAACAGGAGAAGTGCTCTTGTCCCACATGTCCTCTAAAAGAAATGTGAGGCCAGGTGCAGAGGCCGAGGTGCGAGGATTGCTTGAGCTCAGGGGTTCGAGACCAGCCCGGGCAACATGGCAAGCCCTTATCTCTGCAATAAATAAAAAAATTAGCCAGGCATGGCAGCATGTGCCTGTAGTTCCAGCTACTTGGAAGGTTGAGGAGGAAGGATGGCCTGAGCCCAGCATGTTGAGGCTGTGGTAACCACGGGCATGCCACTGTACTCCAGCCTGGGTGACAGTGAGACTCCGACTCAGAAAATAAATAAATACATAAAACTTTAAAAATTACAGAAAAGATAAGAAACATGAAAATAAATTTGGAGGCAGTTCATAAATGGCTCATCCCTTCCTTTGTTACCATTCAGGAGGAGGTCGAGTCTATTGGCCCAGGAATGTTCTAGAGTTTATTTAGAGTAATTTCCTTCCTTTATTTAAGAGAGTAAATATATACTCTTTGCTGGAAACAGTTTTTTTCTTCTCATTCAAATGCCTCTTGTATTTTCCCTCTCCACCTTAAATCTCAGATACTTCACAACACATTTACCCTCACTATTTATATAAGCTGGTAACCTAGATGCTAAACTTCTCAAGCAGGGTTGGAATACACTGAGCCACTCTCCTGAGTAGTTAGAAGAACATTACTTATCTTTCAATGATTTTATGACAAGTTCCAGCTTCTGAGAATTACTGGCAATTGCTCCAAAAAAATAATAATAATAAAACACTACAGATAATTGTCCCTTAGAACAGAACAAATCATTCTATAAATTAGAAAAGTTATCTTGGATATGGGGAAGAGATTTTTTTTTTAAGTTGCCAATGTACACGAAAAGCTTATTTCGAAGGGGAAATATGAGAACAAAAAATTGCTTCATGCTGTCTGACACTCATTTTGCTGATGTTAATAACTGTTCCAATGCCATCCAGCATTCCAGAGCCCTCAGAAATAATTACAGAAAGTGTGCCAGAAAGAGAGGAAGGAAAGAGTGAAAAGTATCCTCTGAATTTTGAAAGAAGATGATATTTGGGAATTCTTTGGGATAGGAACTCAGTCCAAATAGGTTAAAGTAGAAATATAGTCATTACCAATAATGGCCCAAAGCAAAGATAGACGCCTTCTGTTTGCTCGGACCCTACCATGCCCTGCATCTCCACAGACCTCAGGCAAGGTGTCAGTGACCATTTGTAATCACTCTTCTATTTTTCAAGCATTTGCTTTTCTGCACCTGCCTTTGTCATTAATGAGGAAAAAAACTAGACTAAGAGGACTATCTACTTTAAGAAGATGACAAAAGAATTATTTCTCTATGGAGACAAAGAATATTGCTATGTGTCTAATAGGTAAGGGATGGCTGTATCGGATGAATACAAATGAATAATTGTCATTAAAACTTATAATAAGAGCTAGGATAAATGAAAACATTACCAAACTGAAAAAGAGCATAGACATTTCAAGAGTTTGTTTATACATATGAATAAAGTAAATACACTTACTGCAAGAAAGAGAGAGAGAAAGAAAGAAAGAAAGAAAGAAAGAAAGAAAGAAAGAAAGAAAGAAAGAAAAAGACAATTCCAAGGGAAGAAATAAGAGGAGGCACGTAAAAAAAAAAAAAAAAGAATTATTTTTTGGAGGGCAGGCCCATTGCAGTACAGGCTTCCATTGCTAGGTAAATGATATAGGAACCCATTGACATCAATGTATCAGTGTATCAGCTATTGTTGTTGTGAGAGGCTGCGTTCAGCTTCAATTATATATATATATAAAATATTAGATTCTTTCATCGTGCTTGCCCATTTCATGATGGGTGATTAATGAGCATACTTGCCTACACTGTGCTGAGTGTTCAGCAGTTTTGGACCAAAAATGGCAAGATTCCTGTGCCCCACCATCCCTATATACCTGATCTTGCCCTGAATGACTTTTTTTGGTTCCTCAAAGGGAAACATTTTGCCAATGTGGAAGAGGTGAAACAAAAAACGACAGAGGTGAAACAAAAAAAGACAGAGGTACAAAAAGGCATCAAAATTGACAAGTTCAAAAACTGTTTTGAGCAGTGGAAAAAGCATCTCATTTGGTGTATTACATCAAATGGAGAGTACTTTGGAGGTGACAAATCTAAACATGTAAGAATAAACACACAGTCTTTATAAATAAATTCTGGGGTTTTGAGGTCCCCCCTCTATAAAGAAGTCTTGAAAAGATCAGTGAAACAGAATTGAAAGCAATATTAATAACAGTAATAGAAAAAACCTATGTCCTATTCATATGTACTAACTCACTTCTTCCTCTTAACAAACTTATGAGGAAAGTTCTATTATAATCTCTACCTCACATGTGGGAAAAACAATCAACTTGTTCAAAGTAACAGTGCTGGGATTTGAGTCTGGGTAGTTTGGCTCCATAGTCCACACGTGTAACCATGTAGAAGCACATGTGCTCCTTTAAAGACAGTCAGACACAGACACAAAGGAATACCTTAATTGTTACATTTTACCACTGATCCCCAAAGCAAGAGTGAGTTCATTGCTCCTGGTAATACAGGAACAGAAACTTAGACTATTGTATAAATGAGGAAAGCAGTCCTAGAAATCTTATGCCCTACCCCAAATGATGCAGGATCAAGACCTCCTGATTCATCACTCATAGCTGTTCTGACATGGTACCTAATTTGGCAAATACCTATGAACGTCTTTGAAACACTTGTCCCCACCATGTTAGCAGATAAGTCAGGCATTGGTTAATAAATGGATTAGTAGAGTAAGTACAATACCCTGGGTGATTACCAAGAAATGGATAACCCACATCTGGGGCATCAGACACAGAGGTCCATGAGACTAAGGCTGAGGGGTTTGGCTGGATGCAGGTATAAGGGGAAGTTTTTGGGAGGCTGAGGTGGGAAAATTGCTTGAGCTCAGGAGTTCAAGATCAGCCTAGGTCACACAGCAAGATCTCTCTACAAAAAAATTAACATATCAAGCCAACACAGTGGTGTGCGCCTGTAGTCCTAGCTATTCAGAAGGCTGAGACAGAAGGATTACCTGAGCCTAGGAGATAGAGGTTGCAGTGAGCCAAGCTTGTACCACTATACTCCAACTTGGGAAACAGAGTGAGATCCCCTCTCCCCCCAAAAAAGAGCAAGAGATATGAAGACCATTTCAGGCAGAAGAAAGTGCAGATATGCAAACCTGGATGAGAGAACACAGAACACAGTGATTTCAAGGAAATTTACACATCCTACTGAATGGATAAATTACATATTTTGAGGATGGAGCATTCTAACCTATCAGAATGGAACTGGGATGAGATCACACAGATCTGTGCAGGCTACAGTAAGGAATCTAAACATATGAAAATCTTTCTAGAGGTGAGGGGAAGGCAAGACTTCTAGTTCTAATGGCTTTCTCCCCTTCCCCATCTTATTCCACTTCTCCACTGAGCCATCTCTACCACAGTGAAACCAGAGAAGAATCAAACAAACCTGAATGACTGAAATCAGTATAGAATCTGAAAGTAGGAGAATGAAGCCAGCAAGAATAAAAATGAAGGGAGAAGAAAAAATGTGTCCAAGAGAAGATAACTTTTATCTCACAAGAAGACAAGCAACTATAGGACAACTCTGCATGGAGAGATCAAAGAACCTACTGGTAGTGTGTTGAAGCAACTACTAAGAACCACTTGTCAAGTTGTCAAGAATTTTGTGAGTGGGTTGTTAAATACTCCGTAACTTGGAAGCAGTCATATTGAGAATACTTACACCATGAATATTGGCAAACACTATAAAGCAGAGCTTTTCTTTTTTGGACAACTGGTTCACCAGCATGCCATTGCCTACACTCCCTGATGATCTGTTGTTCTTGTCATTGTTGGAGGAAAATGAACAACACTAAGGTATTATTTTTGAAACTCCCCATTGCTCTATGGACTGTATGTATGGGGACATATAATACAAGCCTTAAGTAACAAACTGTTGTCTATTTTCTTGGCCCATCGTGTTGGCTTAACTCACTTACAGCAAAGCTAAATGCTGAACTTGACCAATCCACTTATCTGTGAGTTTCTATCTTTGTAGATATACAACTCCACAAAATTGATGAAATAAAAGCAATGCATTTGAGTAGGAAAGGCAATACGATTTGTAGAAATTTCATCTGTGGATTGTAACACTGCCAAAGACAATATCAGTACCCTCAATATTCCTAAAGTAAATATAATTTGGAGTTTTATATGGCTGTTTCAAATAAATAAAATTCCAAACATGTCACAGAGATATTCCACATAGTAGTTGAAAAGTAAGTACCCAGTACATTTCATTACTTTTATATATAACAGATCACACTTACTTAATGCTTGCTACATGTATCAGGCATCTAATCTTACAACAAACTCCCAGGCAAAGTGGGGACCAAAGGGAGGCCCAAACTTTACCTGTATGATGTCCTCTTATATACCTAATCCTTAATTTTACTACACATCTTTAAAATAAAATATAAATTTTAAAATAAATAACAAAACAAAAACCAAACCCTACTGGGTTTGGACTATTCTCTCCATTTTACAGATGAAAAAATTCAGTCTTATGGGTTAAATAGCTTGCTTAAATTTGACAACTATTAAGAAACAAATGTGCCCAGCTACTGCTTCTACAGAAAAAACTGTTAAATCCTAAAAATAACTGCTTACAAAGATATTTAAATGCATTAGATAATTCTATGAAATGCAAATGATAAAAAGTTATTTAATTCAAAATACTGAAAATTAACATTTTTAAAATTAAATATTGATAATGTTTATTAGAAGGTAGGCATCTTGGTTTATTACTGGTAATAATTGGTAGTATCTAGGATCAGAAAGAATTAGTTTTCTTTATTGCAACAGAAGCTTTTAAGTGCCTACAACACACTAACTCATCAAAGTAGACAATGCCTTCCATTCTTTTTGTAAAGTAGTCCAACCACTGCCCATTAAAGCTTCCAGACGATCCTCTTGCATCTCACACACTTCTATCTCCACTTGTGGAGCTGTACATATATCAAGATGCAACTGTGTTTGTTCCCAAGCCTATTTATTTCAGTAATTATTGTTGCTACATTATTTAGTATACTTGTTTCTACACGTTTCTACATTATTTAGTATAAACACTATGCAAATCAATAAAATGTGTGAAAAAAAAAGAGAATTGCCGTTTCCATGGAGAGTAAGTTGAAAAACAGTCGTTGAAATGAAGCTATAAAATGGCAGAAAATACTAACTTGCATGAAAGATACATCCATAAGGAAAAATAGGAGTTAAGAATGGGAATGACAAAGATACAAGAAACAACTGATTTCACTTGATTTGGAGGGAGGCTTCCTGGGAAAACAAAGAGAGCTTCATGGAAAAAGTGTTTGATTTAACTTTAAAAAATGACTAGCATTTTAGAAAGTGGAAATAATACAAATTTAAGTTAATATGACTAAATATAGACCATTGTCAGAGTCTAATTCAGAAAGTAACAATATGTATACATGTGTAGAGAGCCATTGAATTTGAGCAGAATTATAAATGAAGGTAAAACTGCTAGTCTTAGTAACTCTAAACAGAGACTTTAACCTGAAACCACGGATAAGGTGCTAGGGTTTCCATGAATCCCCTGCAATTTTTGTACAGGGTGTTATTTACATTTTCCTAAGGAGAGGGCTTACAGCTTCTGATCCAAAAAAAGATTTAGAACCACTAACCTGTAGATTATCCCAAGGAAAACTGATGGACTAATGAAGTAGCTACTGCCTGTTTTGTAGAATGAGAAGTATCAGAAGTTAGTCATAATTGCCAGCTTTATTTGCTTTTAAGTATTTGGTAACAGACATCAGAAGTCATGGGCAGTGACTGTGGAAAGCAGAAAAATAATGCTGGGCAGAAAAATAAAGTGACCACATGTCACATTCAGGAAAAAATCCAATTAGACCCAACCCTATAGAAAAGAACTCTAACTCAGAGCTCAGACATCAAAAGGAAGAAATGTGTTCAGCAATCAAAAAAGAACACAAGCAATAGGACACACATTTTCTAAAAAATTGTTAACCATTCTTTCCAGAGTAAAGTATTTAAGTCTTTCACCTTAAGATATTGGATCCACTAAAATAATGCATCACTAGAGACTCAACAAATTAAAGTTAAATGTCAAAGAGTTGTCTTTTCATATATGCAACATCACTAAGAGGAGGATTAACTTTATAGACATATCATGGGCAAGAAAGAGAAACAGAAGGATTTGTCTCCCAAAGAGATTTATGTGATACATGTGCAGTTCTAATAAGCTCTGAAATCCTGCTTTTATTAGTGTGCTTCAAAGTTGGGAACAGTTAAATATAGATCATTAGACAGTACATATTTAATTACATATCGGTATTTTTTTGAAGATTAAAAATGTCTGCAGTTTAATTATCTCCATGTAGCAGACCCCATTTTCTACTCATTCAGCTTGGAACAATGTAGTCACAAAATAGATTGTTCTAGATTAAAATTGGTTAGCTAGTACTCCACAAATCTGACTTCAAAGGGAAATTAAAAAACACCTGCTTCACATCTGAGGGAGAATACAAGCTCCTGCTTTATGCCTTTCACGCCCTAGTCCCTCTTCTCCATCACTACTTTTACACAAAAACCGTTTTCACACAGCTAGCTCATCAAATTCAAGTCATGCAGAATGACTCAATGATTTACATGATCTCAATTCTGGTTTTGAGGTCCTGTCCCTACACAAAAGCAGATCCTCTTCAGAGATCTGGATCACTGCATATAGTTACCAGCACCATACAATTCTGCTGTTTTCTTTTTTTTCCTCCTTGAATTGGGGAGTACAATGGCAAGAACACGCAAAGCTCACTGCAGCCTCAATTAACCAATCCTCTTGCCTCAGCCTCCTGAGTAGCTGGGACTACAGGTACATGCCACCATGCCTGGCTAAATGTTTATAGAGATGAAGTTTTGCTACATTGCCTGAGCTGGTCTTGAAGTCCCGAGTTCAAGCAATCCTTCCAACTTGACCTACCAAAGTGAGAGGATTACAGGTGTAAGCCAGCACGCCTGGCCTGCTGTTTTAACAATCCTAAACGAGTTTTTGTGAGAAGAGATTATCCCTCAGAAAGAAAGAAAAATATGACACTTTAAGTCCTGAATTTAAGACAGAAAAACAATGCAAAAAATATAAGTGATGCTTAGAATAATTTGCTTGATTACACATCCTGCAAGTATTTTCCTTCATGTTTTTGTAATGAACCTGACCATGAAAAACAAATTTACGTCCGTCATCTGTGTCATTATGAACTGAGCTCATTTGGTGTGGAAAACTTACAATTTAATTGCTTGATTTAAATTTGGCTAGTAGAATGCACACTGAAACATTACTCTTTTAATTATGTTAATTTATAACTGAAAAACTAAATTTACAAAGGCAATAACATTAATTATTTACTTGTCCATTAAAGTTGAATATATATTACCAAGTTAATTGGCTTTATAAGTCTGCCAAAAAAATTAAAAACAAGTTTGTTCACTGATTTATGTGGGATGGCACACATAATCTCAGTAAGTTACTTGAGTTTTTTAGTGGATTACATGAAAATATGTGTAAAGTACTTTATTTCTTTATATAATACCCCACATATATTCTCCCTTTCTTCTTTAAAACACATTTTAAAGAAGAAAGGAAGAAACAGAGGCAACATTTATTTGATGCTTTTTCTTGTTTTACATGTATAATCTCATTTAATCCTAGAATTGAATAAAATACTAACTCACACTATCTCATTTTTAATGATGAAAAATTCAAGACTTAGAAAAGTTAGTCAAGGCAAGTTGCAAAACAATCAATCAAACTCAGGTCTCGTTCTAGAAAGAACTAAGATCTTACCGTTTTGCTATTCTGTTGTAGTCTTTGTTAATCACAGCAGGTTGGACAATTGCTGACATGTTATGATTCCCTTTGAAAAAGACTTGCTTTAATGTCAATATCAAATTTTTAAATGAAAGTTTTATTCACAGCACCACTGGATATAGGCATAAAATAATAACCATCAAGTGCAACCAAAAGTACAAAAAAATCACAGATTAATGTGTACCTCAATTACTTAAATTCAGAATAAAAGAAGGAAAAAATCCAACAAATATACTCGACCCTTACATGGGTTTCAATATTAGGCAAGCCACTCTTAGGCTGTATCTCAACAAAGGGGTCTAGACATTAAAGATTATAATACCCATATTACTAAACTCTTGGGCGTATTGATTGTGGAAGTCAAATGTGAAATGGGATAGGAAAGAACTATACGAATTAACAAACGTTATGAAAATGCAAATTAGTACTGTCTGAATAAGACTGTTTTATACCTCAAGAATTCCCATGGAATTTACTTTGAGTTTATGTGGAGACTATGTTCTTGTGTAACCTGAAAGGCTTACAAAATTTCTCTAATATGTAATAAGTCTAGCCAGTATCTGGTTCAGAGAAAAATTTAATAAGTATGTGACTTTAACAGGGACAATTAGCCAGAAGTCTTTAATTAATACTCAATAAAATATTCTGAAATAAAGACCAAAAGGGCTTGGGTCACTGTATTCATTAATATTTTATGTAAGTTTTTATACACAGAAAAAATATTAAGCATGTATTTATGCATGCACACTTTACATAATACAACTAAATGGCTAATGGTTATAGAGCAATTAGGGTCATATTAATATGTAATGAAAAAAGAATTTGCATTTTCCAAGAGAGATTTAAATTGTGCTTTAAAAATCTGTAAGTATACTGGGAAGTAAACCACTATTCCACCTTGGGTGACTCCCAGAAACATTTCCAAATATGACCTGATGACTTCAGAAATTTCCTATAGTAGTGCTAAATCTAATATATCAGCGTAAATTATATTTTTAGATTATCTCAGTTACTTCATACATCATTCATTATGATGGAGTTTAACTGGTGACTGGGGACTGAAACCAACAGATTAGGTTCAAATCACACTTTGGTTCTTTTTAATTCAATGTTTAAGGGATATAGGGTTATTTGTTTGTGGGAAGACACAGGCCATTTCTAAATAGAGGGAAAAGACCATGTCCATTTTTATATCCTTTACACCATTAAAATGGAAACATTTAGTTTTTTTATCACTGTTAAACTGAGAAGAAATAGACATGAATCAATGCATCCAGCATTTAAGTACTAAAAGGATTTTAGATCCTGAGACCTCATGATACAGTTCTTGGTAATATCAAAAAAAAAGCCCTCATCAACATCACCCACAGCAGAATAGCATCATTCAGCATCAGAACTGAGCATGACATCCTGTGGACCAGTCTTTCATTTGCACTTATGAAGTATGGGGTAGCAGTGGGGGCTTAGACATCACTTTCTATTCAACTCTGTTAATTCTTCTGATATCATGTGAATCTGGACTAGAAATAGCAGCAAGACCTTGAGATTCAACTAGAAGTAGCTTTTTACAAAATATAGATGGCCCGATCCAATTAATGAATCGTGTAAATTGTGTATACTGATTATGGTAGTAGCACCAAAACCTTGTAGCAAATTACAGTCAAGGCAGTGAATATGGCCTTTGGGTGAATTACTAAATCACACCTTACTTGTTAAAACGTGTTGAGCATAGGTGGGAAAATACCATTAAACTGAACACAGTTTTACCCCTTATGAAGTATACATTTTTATTGGAGGACACTGAAAGAGGACAAAATACATATATATAATATGTAAATATATAAATTAATATGACTACACAACAGCAAGCACTCACTGAATTCCTAAAGAATGTGCTATTTAAAAAGCTTGTAAAATACTATGTATAGACTATAACTGCTTTATGGAAAAGATAAAAAATGATCTGTTTTACTAGACAGAGTGCCAGCGTTGGGGAGGATTCACAGAATGGTAGATATGTGCTGCTAAGCATTTAGATAGGAGCCAACCTTGGCTTACACATGTGACTTCTGAGAAACTTCTCAGGAACTGCTAAACTTGAGATGCATACATCAACTGGCTTGACTCAACCAACATCTCACAATATACAGAACTATTTCACTGAAGACTGACCTTTAGACAACAATAGTCATTTCTACTAAGAAATGATTGAAAACTATGAAAGAATTCTTTAGAAATAAGATAAATTCTAGACAATCAACTAAACAATGTCCTTTCTAGTATGTCACACATTCTCCCACATGAAAGAACAATCAAGAAATCTTTATTTGCATCTGGAGGACAAGTTCATCACTGGATGGAGTTACAGTAGATTAGTTGATGGAAGCTGGGTTAAAACGGAAGATGTGTTAAATGTTTTGGTACGTTTGGTATCCTCTAATTTTCTTTTATTGTAGGCTACCAAAGCATGTATCTGGAGATGCACCCAATGAATTTTTTTAAAAAGATCTGACCACAGAAATTAAGGAAAAAAAATCAATCAGAAACATTTCTATTTCTGTAACATTTATTCCACAAATATAGAACACAGACTAGGGCTATTCAAAGTCCTAGTAATAACAGATTAGCAAGTATAATGAAGGGAAGGAAATATGCTATGGGTCGTAAGGTCTCACTGCTTTTATTACAGGTAATAACAACTCACAATTTCTCTCCCTCTCTTAGTTCATCTCTGATTAGCTGGAGATGACACGTGATATCCTAGGAAAATGTCTTTCTGTGTATATGTGGGGGGAGGGCGAAGCTGGAGACACCAGTGGATAGATCTTCCTATACATTAATATACATCATAAATTAATCAAAGAAAAATGTATTATTCCACTCTAAGATTTTCTTTGGATTTTTTTTAGTCATTACATTTTCTATATGACTTGAAAAAATCTCTAAAAATATAGAACTTCCCTATCATTTGAATTACAACCAGAAGTTATTATGGCTTATAGTAAATATGCCCAAAAAGCAATAAAGAACTGGTGGAAAATGCTGTGTAATTTAAGCAATAAAATTACATTTACAGAAGTAGCACAATGGTAGTCTTCCAAAGCTTTCATTTTCAAATATAAAAGATATAGACATCTATGAGTAAATCAAAAGAACAATAAGAATTCATTAGGGGAGAACTTCTCTAGTTAAGGCAAAGGTATATTTCTATATTCTGGGTGTCCCTTCTGTGTTAAACCCTATTCCCTCCCCCAGGCTCACAGCATTCCCTAGCTTCTCACACTCTCCTACTTAATTCAGGGAACACCGGTGATGTTAGAAACCTACATGAAATCATATTTCCCTGCATGTGTGCAACCAAACAGGTTTCATCCTGTGTGCCTTCAACCGATTAGCTGGAGATAACACATGTGGCATCATGGAAAATGTCAAACTGAATTCTCACCAGACCACTCCATTGTGATGAACTTCATTTTTAGGATAGCAATTAGATTTTCAGTGTTTTTCCTTTGTGTTAATCAGTCCAGATTGCTATAACAGAATTCCAGAGACCAGATGACTGAAACAACAGAGATATATTCCTTACAATTCTGAAGACTGGAGATGAGAGCAAGGCGCTAGCATGCTTGAGTTCCAGTGAGTGCCCTCTTTCTGGCTTGTAGACAGCTGCCTTCACATTATATCAGACCATGGCAGAGTGATCATGTCTCTTCTCAAGGGCACTGATCCCATTCATGAGGGTCCCACCCTCACGACCTGATTACCTCACAAAGGCTGACCTCCAAATAACGTCACATAGGTGATTTAGGCTTCAACATACAAATCTGGGTGGGAAGGGTACAAACATTCAGTCCATAACACCTTCTAACATCAAGGTACTATAGACTGTGCTGTTCTCTGCTAGTGTAGATGCCATTTTGAAAAAAACAAATGCATTCCAGTAATTTCTTTTTGAGTTAAGAGTCTCATTCTGTCGCCTAGGCTGGAGTGCAGTGGCACACTCACGGCCACCCCAACATCAATCTGCTGGGCTCTGGTGATCCTTCCACCTTAGCCTTCCAAGTAGCCAGAACTATAGGTGGGAGCTACCACACCCGGCTAATTTTTTGATTTATTGTAGAGACAAGGTCTTGCCAAGTTGCCTGGGCTGGTCTTGAACCCACGGGCTCAGGCAATCCACTCACCTCAGTCTCCCAAAGTGCTGGGAATACAGGCTGAGCCTCTGAGCCCTCTCCAATCATTTTTTTAAGTGTGTCAATTACCACACTTAGCAGAGCTCATCATTTTATGTTCCCTCATCCCTTATAGGTTACTCAATTAATATTTGTCAAAAAACCATTTACAAATCTCTACCTTTTCTTTCTGAAAACTTGGAATTTTGGTCTAACATCCATGATTAAAGAAAACCATTATTGCAATAAGGAAAAGTGAAGACACTGAATAATTGGATACTGTAACGATATCCATTCTTGGATCCCTAATGTAAAAGGAAAAGTCTTCCCAAGGAATACAGGTACCTAGAGCTACCCATCCTATGCTAAAAAGCCAAAACACAAAACAGTTGCATTCACAAACACACAATGTACGAGAGACATCTGCTGATATGTTCAACATATTTCTCATCTCCTTGCTAATGATTAAAGTTTTGACATTCCCAGGAATGCAGGTACCTAGAGCTACCCATCCTATGCTAAAAAGCCAAAACACAAAACAGTTGCATTCACAAACACACAATGTACGAGAGACATCTGCTGATATGTTCAACATATTTCTCATCTCCTTGCTAATGATTAAAGTTTTGACATTCCCAGGAGATAATACTTTGATAAAGTATAAAATACCCTATGTCTTTTCATCGTTTTTTGTTTGTTTGTTTGTTTTGTTTTAGGCCAGTCCTAGTTTTTGTCAGCTTCCTAAAGATATTAAGACAGACCGAATGTTTTACTTGGCTCCAAACTGATCAGCATGTTAAGGCTTACCATGGCTTAACATACTAATACTCTCATGAATAACTTTGCAAAAACAGTTATTGTTTTAGATTCCCCTCTCATTTTTTCTTATTTGCCATTATTCTGTAGGAGTATGTCACTACATCATCTGGAGACTCTTCTGCTTCAGCAAGGACTATGAATATTAGACACAAGTAGAGGGTCAACATATATTTTTAGGGTCGAGTACGGTGGTTCAAGCCTGTAATCCCAGCACTTTGGGAGACCAAGGTGAGAGGAATGCCTGAGCCCAGGGGTTTGAGATTAGCCTGGGCAACTTGGTGAGAACTTGTCTCTGCAATAAACCAAAAAATTAGCTGGGCATATTAGTGGGCTCCTGTAGTTCCAGCTACTTGTAAGTCTGAGGCAGAAGGATCGCCTGAGCCCAGCAGGTTAAGGCTACCGTGACTGCAAATGTGCCACTGCACTACAGTATGGGCAATGGAGTGAGACTCCAACTCAAAAAATAAATAAATAAATAAATACACACACACACACACACACACACACACACACACACACATATACACACACACATATACACATATAGCCTATTATACATATAAATATATGACTATATTACACATATATGAATGTTTGCACTTATTTTAGAAACCAAAGTAATCCTTCTGTGAAAATCTTCACCAATAGAAAGACATAAAGAAAAAATTTTGACAACTTTTTAAAAAATAGGTGCATAACATATACTAGCATAAAAATGTGCATAACAAATTAGTATAACTTACTGGCTTAAATCACACATTTATAACCTATTAGAATAATATTTATTCTTATTATTTGTAAATTTTATTTTTATTTTAATATTTTACAAATATTATTTGTAAATTTTATTTTTTAATTTTATCTTTTTTTCATTTTTGAGTTGGAGTCTCACTCCATCACCCAGGCTAGAGTGCAGTGGCATGCTCACAGCCACCCCAGCATCGACCTGCTGGGCTGCAATCCTTCCACCTCAGCCTTCCAAGTAGCTGGAACTACAGGTGCACACTACCACGCCCAGCTACTTTTTTTATTTTTGATAGCAACGAGGTCTTGCCAAGTTGCCTGGACTGGCTTCGATCCTACAGGCTCAGGCAATCCACCTGCCTCAGCCTCCCAAAGTGCTGGGATTACAGGCTGAGCCACCGAGTCCAGCTTAAATTTTATTTTTAATTTACTATATTACCAATATTATTATGTGCAAATTTTTACTCAGGACCTACTATGAATCCAGACTATTAGGTCCTACGAAGTAATTGGATGGCAAGATGAGTTACAATAATTTATTTGTGAGCTATGAAGAAATGCATTTAGGTGGAGGAAATTGACAAGTAAACAAATAAGAAATCAAAGAGTAGAGTACACATTTCTGGTCAGGACAAGATGGCATAGATACGTTGCTCCATGCTCCAACCATGTGCAGCACAAGTGTTAACTCTAGAAATGATAAGTGTCAACCTAAGGAAAACTCTGATAGGTGGTAAAGTGGTGGGCCTAACTGGTTTGGGACCCCAGGTTGGGAGGAACAACATAGCAGTCAAATGCCTTCTCTTTTATCTAAAGGAAAAAGGCCACCCAGATCTGGTATTTCTCAACAATCCCCAACTTGGGAGGGGTAGGGTGGGAGAAGGCAGCCCAGGTAGTCAGATCCCTTCCTAGAATCAAATGGGAGTCATTCTGGCATCACGCCCAGCTATTTTTTTACTTATTGTAGAGACAAAGTCTTGCCAAGTTGCCCAGTGGTCTCAAACCTCTGGGCTCAGGCAATCCTCTCACCTCGGCCTCCCAAAGTGCTGGGATTACAGACCGGAGCCACTGCACCTGGCCCTATATGTATATTTTGACCCTCCACTCATCTCTAATCTTCATAGTCCCTGCTGAAGCAGAAGAGTTTCCAGAGGATATAGTGACATACTCCTGCAGAGTAATGGAAAAAAAAAAAAAATTTAAAAAAACTGAGAGGGGAATCTAAAACAATAACTGTTGTTGCATAGTTATTCACAAGAGTGTTAGTATATTAAGTAGTGGTAAACCTTAACAAATCCCACACTATCAGCAAGGAGGGTCAATTGGGAGTACAACCAGAAATAAATTGGCAGGAGAGGGATAGGGCTGGGACACCGCTTTCCTGCCCAGAGATATCAAAGTGGATGGGTAGAGCTGGCAGCAGAGACTCAGCTACAGGAAGCATACTGAACCAGAAAACTTATTTGTCCTCATGGGCCCAAGACTCTCTCCCGCCCCTCAGAGACACTGAGTTGGTGGTCAGAACTGAAAGGTGGTACCTATAAAAACCCAGAAGAAACTTAGCTTATTCTTAGTTTAGTCCTTTTGCCTCAGACTACCATTAGAAAGTGTTCAGACATTCTACTGCAGGCCAAGTGGCAGCCTATCCCAACCCACCTTGACAAATCTCCCTCAAGTGCAAGACCAGGACAGCCCAATCTTTCACTTCATCGTTTAGCATAATAATCTCTAGCAAACTTTTAGGTTCCTTGTCAAGACAGTCAAAGATCATACTGTGGCTGGCCAAAGCCATAAAAGTGATAATACGACCATCTTTGATCAAGGAGTTTTTGGATTGCAAATGTCTAACAAGTCTCTTGTAGGAAAAACCCCTCCGTGCTCAAGCCCCCCAAGTTAACCTAATCAGCCCTTTGTGACCTACCTGACTCAGACAGATCCCACCATGGTAGCAATCATGTGACTAACCCACCCATCTGTCTGCTGTCCATCACCTGATGTCAGTACCTGCGCTTGCCTGCCCCTTCGTGATGACATGGAGCAGACCACCATACAATCACCTTACTGATCTGCCCCATCAAGGGGAATGATTAAATGGACTCAACAACAAACAGCCATAGGCCATTGCCTTGCTAGACTCTGGTGTGGCCATGCACTCTTTGAGATATGGCTGTTGCCATGCTTCCTGGCTTTGGTTTCCTCCCCGACCTTGGTGAAGTGAATCTTCTCCCTTCTCTTTCTCCTTCTAATTTACTTTTACATAAACTGTATTTTAAAATCTAACTTTTGTGCAATTCTTTGCATCTTCCATGTGGCATCAGATCGCACCCCAGAAGGCCACATGTGGGAAGTGATCTCTTTTTAAATAAATCTTTTTCTTTCTTTACCTCTTTGTGTTGCAAATCTTTGTGTTACTTGGATCTCTGGTTATCAGTGCTGTGGCCCCTCCGGACCCTCTGTACCTAACAAGAATCAGAAAAAGTAAGCAATAAGAGGAAGAGGGCCACATTGAAAACCTGCGTTATGCCTGTGGACCAACACTTCTTCCCGACTTAGACACAATGGAGTATGGTTGCCTGTAAGGAAATACCACAAGCCTCTCTGTCTCGGAGAGACAACTTGGCAGCCTTACCTGGAAAAAGTCCTTCTGTTCCTGCAAGCCATAAAAGTTGGGACAAATGAGAATTCCAGTAGTCAAACCGAGCATGCCAAAATAATACCACAAATATTCTGCCATTGGAACTACAGCCTACAAAATTTGATCAATACCTGTGTGCTAAAACTATACAGGGAGACTGATTACTAAAACAGAAGATTTAATTAGGACCCAGAGTCTTCTGATATAATAGATAAAATATTCAAGACACAATAAAAATTACCCATCGAGCTCGGTGGCTGAGCCTGTAATCCCGCGTCTTTGGGAGGCTGAGGTGAGTGGATTGCCTGAGCCCATGGGTTCGAGACCCGCCTGGGCAGCGAGACCTCATCTCTACAATAAATCAAAAAATCAGCCAGGCATGGTAGCGCATGCCTGTAATTCTGGCTACTCGGAAGGCTGAGACGTAAGGTTCGCCGGAGCCCAGCAGGCGAGGCTGCGGTGGCTGGGAGTGGCCACTGCATTCCAGTTTGGGCGACCGAGTGAGACTCCAAAAAAACAAACAAACAAAAATTACCCATCACACCAATAATTTAAAAAAATCACAACCTGAATGAGAAAAAACAATTGACCGATGCTAACACCAAGATGAATCATGCTAGAATCGTCTGACAAGATTTAAAAACAGTTGTCATAGAAAAGTTTCAACAACCAATTACAAACTCTCTTGATACAAATGAAAAAAATCAGAAATCTCAGTAAAGAAATATGATAAAGCACCAAATATAAATTTTAAAACGAAAAAGATACTATAACAGAAATGAAAAACTTTGTGAATAGGGTCAATAAAGAGAGATGACAAAAGATAGAATCTGTGAACTTGAGGACTAAATAATAAAATTTACCCAATCTTAACAATATAGAAAGAAAAGAATAAAAAAGAAAAGTGCCTCAGAAACCAATAACAAAAGGGCAATAATAACATATTCAACTTTTGTGTCATATAGCCACCTAAAAAGAGAAGAGAAAGAGAAAGGAACCAAAAAAGTATTTGAAAAAATATTGCTTGAAAATTTTCCAAATCTGTTGAAAGACACAAAACTACAAATCTGTGAAATTCAGTAAACACTAAACAGGGTAAATTCACAGGAAACCAGAACAAAATACATGATAATTAAACATGCAAAAAACTAAAATTAAAAATTAAAAAAAATCTTAAATACAGCCAGGGAAAAATGATGCAATGTACACAGGGAAACACCAATTCAAATAATAGATTTCTCATCTGAAACCATAAAGACCAAAAGAAAAGAGCACATTTTTCAACTGCTGAAATGGGAAAAAAAAAAAAATACTACTAACCATAAACTATATCAGGCAAAAATATCCTTCAGGAAAGAAAGAGAAATAAAAACATTCTCAGGTGAAGGAAAACAAAAATAATTTGTTGTTAGCAAATCTACCCTTAAGGATTTACTAAATGAAGTACTTCAAACAGAAAGGAAAAAACAAAAAAAGGAATCTTGGAGTTTGAGGAAAGATCAGATAAAAAGCAAAAAAACAAGGAAAAAAGCAGAAATACAGTAAATACGGAAGACTATCCCTTTATTTAAAATTTATGTCATCTTTGATGACCGAAAAAAAAATGACAGCATCTTCTGCAGACAAGATAATGCTATTTAAAAGTGGGAAAGTTAAAAGGACCAACATAGAAGTTAAGTTTCCACATCTACTATGAAGTGATAAACTGTTGTGAGGACCAAACCTGACTTTTATTTTTTCTCTTACCCAAATTCCTAACAAAAAGGTTTGGGGAGTTAATGCCTGATAAGAACTCACTAGGCAGGGTTTTATTACCCTACGTCTTAAAGGTTGCTTTCCAACCTGACTCTAACATGACATGATATAACATAATATATAACATATATGTAACATATAACACATATATAACATATAACATAATGATATGACATAACATAACACAGCATAACATAACATATAACAAATAAAGAACTTTTATGGCCCTGCAAAGTCATCTTTTGTGGATTCCTAGACTCTGGGAAGCCTTGGAAGACCCTTACCTATCCTCCTTGAAGTCTGCCACATATAAGGCCATCTATTTATCACAAACCTGGAGTTTCCCACCCCCTTATCTATACAAAGCATATCCTCTACTGATTTCCCAAATTCTTTCAATAGGAACTACAAAGTGCCAGTCAAGAAATCTTGGAATCCTGAACATCTATCATAATACTACAAAAAAGGGATTGGCAGTAGTGGAACACTGCAGTGGAGGGATGCAGGGGTGCACACATGTGGGGGGGTACATATAACATCAGTAAGGGTGCCTGATCCTAAACCAGGTGAAGTGAGGTTCAATAGTAGACCCAATATGTAAACTACTTATGTAACCAATCCTGATTTGAACTCTACATCTTTAAAATAAAATTTTAAAAAATTAAAATTAAAATAAAACAAAAAAGAGAAATCCTCAAATCCAAGCCTCTGCTTTGAAATGTCCCTCATTCCTGGTTCAAACCAATGAAAATATCACATGTATTGATTTATGATTTCTTGTAACTTCTGCCTTCCTAAGATATATATAACCAAGCAACCATTTGGCCACAGTGGCCACATGTTCTCAGGACCTTCTGAGGACGGGTGCACCCGGGCTTAACTCCTTAAGTTTGCCTCAAGAATAAACCTTCTTAAAATATTTTAGAGTTTGGCATCTTTTTGTCAATGATTGAGAAAGCTAGAGTGTCATAATTTCATTTTTTCCCAGGTATTGTAATACCCAGAGCAACCACTATGAAAACTACAAAAAAAGACACATTCAAATACATTATAAATAAAGATTAAATCCTAAAAAATGTTTAACTAACTTATAAGAAGGCAAAGAGAGAGAAACAGTAAACAAATGAAAAAAGTAATAAAATGACATAATTAAGCGTGAATGTATTAATCTTTCTATGTATTTTTCAACGACTTTATTAAGATAGAATTTCTAGGCTGGGCTCGATGACTCAGCCTGTAATCCCAGCACTTTGAGAGGTCAAGGCGAGTGGATTGCCTGAGCCCACGGGTTCAAGACCAGCTCGGGCAACTTGGAGAGACCTGGTCTCTACAACAAAGCAAAAATTATCCAGGTGTGGTAGCACACATCTGTAGTTCTGGCTACTTGGAAGGCTGAGGCAGAAGGATTGCTGGAGCCCAGCTGGTCGATACTGGGGTGACCATGAGTGTCCCACTGCACTCCAGCCTGGGTGATGAAGTGAGACTCCAACTCAAAAAATAAATAAAATCTCTATAAAATTTACCATTTTACAGTGTGCAGTTCAGTGACTATTAGAATATTTAGAGTTGTGCGTCCATCACCACAATCAATTTTAAAATATTTTAAAACAAAACAGTCTGGTGTTTGTACAAGAACAGACCAATGGAACGGGATAGAGATTCCGGAAGCAAAACCTCAATTTCTCAACCAACTCATCTTCGACCAAACCTCCACCAACAGCCACCAGGAAGAGGAGAACCTATTCAGTAAATGGTGCTGGGAAACTGGCTGACCACATGCAGAAGATTGAAACAGGACCCCTACCTATCAAATACACAAAAATCAACTTTAATTGAATCAAAGACCTAAACATAAAATCTCAAATGTTAAGAATCTTAGAAAATAAACATCAGAGAATGAACCACTTTGGTTTCCCATTGAATTTAATCACCCCTTATTTTAGATTGTTGACCACAAGACAGTAGATAGTCCCATTCTTGGTGTTTATTCCAAAACAAGCACCCAACTTCAAAATAAGTTCTACAATATTTTGAACATCAAAAGGAAAAAGTTGCAGATTTTCTTTTTTCTTTTCTTTTTTTTTTTTTTTTTTGAGTTGGAGTCTCACTCTGTTGCCCAGGCTGGAGTGTCGTGACACACTCATGGTCACCCCAGCATCAACCTGGGCTCCAGCAATCCTTCCACCTCAACCTTCCAAGTAGCCAGAACTATAGGTGCATGCTACCACACCTGGAAATTTTTTATTTATTGTAGAGATGGGGTCTCGCCACATTGCCCGGGCTGATCTCGAACCCATGGGCTCAGGCAATCCGCTTGCCTCAGCCTCCTAAAGTGCTGGGATTACAGGCTGAGCCACCGAGCCCAGCCATAGATTCCAGATTGTCAAACGGTGATACAGCTCAGTTTCAGATTCCATATGTGCAGAAGGCGCGGGGCCTAGACAGCTTTTTGAATGGCTTTCCAAATCGTCATTACAGTTAGTGTTTAAATCTGGAAACGAGTTACAAGTTGAAGATGATGAATATGATCATAAACTCTTCAACTTATTCTGGTCAGCTATGAGATCTCATTAACTCTGCCTCTATGAGATTTTCTAGATCAAACACTTGTCTATTGTTCTTAACATCATCACGCTAATACCCATCTTAATCATCTCATACTTGAAATATCACAGAGGGTCCTTAATGTCTTCATTAATTACCATGTTTCCTTCTACCCATTCAAATCCAACAGGAACTCACTGTCATATTATCATTGTACAATGTCAACAGAATTTGTTGACCTCTCTATTCAGCAATCCATATATAGGTTATATCCATGCCTTGTTGTATTCCTGGTCCCTCCATCTGGGTTTGAATCATAGCCTGGAAGACACAGTCCCAAATGCCATAATCCCAAATGCTGAAATCTGGAAAAGACAATATCCCTAAAGTCTCTTATAGACTACCTGCCCAATATCTATCCCTCTAATATGCTTTTTCACATGTCAAATTTTCTTTATAGTTTTTAAACTTCTTTTCTCTTTTTTAAGAAGTTTTTTCACCACTTAAAATCATATTTTTTACAATTCTCTATGCTATGTATTTTATCTGTATATTATTTACAATACTGTAGGTATAAGTCGTGCAGACTTCTAGAGAATTCTAGTTTGTTTTATGCATTTTTTGCAAATTTCACTCCACAAAAGTACACTCTCACAACGCTGACATTATGTATAAGTATTGTATGTGTACATAAAAACAGTTAAACTTCCTTAGTAAATGAAGAAACATCCTTTTTGTTCCTTTTTCATTTGTGAAAGTTAAAATTTCTTGAGCTCTAAGCCTTTGGGTGAATGTTCATGCAATAGTGGCCCACTGAAGCTTTGGATTCATCTAAGTCAAGTTTCAGATGACAGAAGTCATAAAGCTGGGTGAACACAAAGACCAACCATAGTTATATGTGCTTATATATTTCCCCGTTTGACCTATTTCTTTATGAATGGAGCTCATCTACTCATAACTGTTATATTGAAGTGACTGTCATCAGTACACCTGAGATTTTATGCTTAAAAAATGGGTGATATTGTTACCTGTTTTATTGTGCAAAGTGGCCTATGAAGTGTTCTTTCATGTTTCCTCAATATATCTCCTTTTGAAAAGTGAATAAATAGCTTTAAAATAATTTCAAAATTATTTTTTTCCAGAATTATATTTTCAGAATTTTTATTTTTCAAATGTCAACATTTAGGATTACAGCGTTTAAGATTGAGTTTTTTGGGGATCATGATCAACTTCCCTCAATCTGACTCCAAGGGGATAATCCACCTATCCTCTATTAATTCCCTACATTCAGTCTTTCAGCCATACCACAGAATTTTCTATATATACTGTGCTGGGCACCTGACCTATAATTGGGATGCACAAGGTCACTGTTTCTCACGTAGTCTACATTTTGCTTCCAGAAGGCAGACAACACAAAAATAAACATTTGCACAAACCAGACAGTTTGAGGCCATCAAGAAAATAAGTCCATTCTCTCACATATTATCTTTCTGTTCCTCCTCTGGCTCTATCTCCCTCCCTCTCCTGCTCATTTACTACTCACTTTCCAAGAACTGAGTCTTTTTTTCTTCCACGAAAGGTCTCCTAAAATCTCTCCCCTCTCCATTCCAGTCCTGAGCAACTTTTCTTTCCTCCTAAGGTTTTAGACTTGTCAAGTCTTGCTCCATAGAGCCTCTAAGTAACTCTTTCAACTGAACACATGGGGCTTTCAAATAAGGAGTTAAATGAAGAAAACAGCTGTGGCCAAAAGCACACGTGAAATTGACTGCTTTACTTAATTATATTTCTATCCTCTATCTGGTCTGCTCATTTAGATGGTATGCTCTTTAAGGGTAGAGGATATGTCATGTCAGCACCAAGATGCAGATCTCCAATTATGTCACCCAATTACTCTGTCCAAGAATAGAAACAGAGACCTTGTGAGATAGTGTGATGTCATGGAGTGAGACCAGATGAGATACAGGAGACAAGCTATCTTGAACTATCTTTGCATCTACTCCCTCCTGTAATTTTCTGCAAGCAAGTCTCCTGAATTTCATTTATGAAACTAGAAAAGAAGGGAAGGTGGGGCATGATGGTCATATTCTAAGGAATTTTAAAATTCAAGAGGCTTTTCAGACCACTGCAGGCAGAGAGGAAAGTTGAGAAGGGAAGGCTGTTTGGTCAGTCACTTGTTTCAGTGAAATTTCTAAATAAAGAATGCTGCCCATTACAAAAATTGTTTATATTATTATTATTATTATTATTAATAACAGCCTCATTCTGTCACTGAGGCTTGAGTGTAGTGGTGTGATTACAGTTTACTACAGACTCAAAACTTCTGAGCTCAAGTTATCTTCCCACTTTAATCTCCTGAATAATTATGACTACAGGCACATGCCACCCATCTGGCTAATTTTTGTATTTTTTCAGAGACAAGGACTTGCTATGTTACCCAGGCTGGTCTCAATCTTCTGATCTCAAGCAATTCTCCTGTCTCCCCCTCCCAAAGCACTAGGATTATAGACTTGAGTCACTGCACCTGGCCAACATTTTGAAAACTAAAGAATGTAATCAGACCTGGCCCAACCATTTTACAAAATTATGCCTTTCTTCCAGGTTCGTTCAACTTCCAAAGATAATTCACAAGTCATTGTGTGTTACTCTTGACCATTCTTTCTCCCAATCATATGTTGTCCCTTAATAGAATTCCTCTTCTTCCCCCTCCCATAACCTGTTTTGCCAGAATGCATGCCCCGTTCTTTCTGTAACCTCAAGATGGTATTTAAGTTTTTGTAACTAGCTGGGAAGTTGGGTCTTCATTTGGAAGGCTCTTGTGTATACGCGTTAAATAAAATTTGCATGCCTTTTCTCCTGTAAATCAATATGCTTCATGCCAGTGGTTTTTCAGCAAACCTGTGGAGACCAACGACCATGGCCCCACAGGGTCATTTTTAGATCTTCTCTTTTAATCTTTTAAGTAGAAACAAAAACTAAGTGGAATCCTGGATCTCCAAATACCAGTTCTAGTCTATGAATTTCAATATATCCGTTAGCCTGCCATATTTGATTTCTATGGTCCACAACAGCCGTTAGTCAGTACAGGAGTATAATGATAAGATACAGTTGTAAAGTACTTATAATCTTCTTACTATAACACAATGGTGTTTGCTCCTGCCAGCCTCAATTAATAGACAAGATAACTGTCTTGCAATTAAGTCCCTTTTCTCTCTCACTTCTTCCATCGTGTATTCTGAAAATAAGTTCACATACCAGCACTTGAGTTCATAGGTGAGAAAAATAATCTCTCTGACTTTACTATACTGAAAAAATATTTAGTTCACCTTTCTAGGATCAGGACTAAAAGAAAACAAGTAAATCCTACAAGAAACCAGGAAGCAAGCCTACAGGAACTAGGCATAGGACCTAACAGAAATTTAATTACCCCCACTCCCAATTCTTTTTTCTAGCTGTTTTTGTTTGTTTGTTTTGAGTTGTGGGAGGTCTCAGTCTGTTACCTAGGTCGGAGTGTAGTGGCACAATCACAGGTCACCACATCCTTGACGTCCTGGGCTCAGGCAATTCTTACACCTCAGCCTCCCGAGTAGCTAGGACTACAGGAGTATGCCACTAAGCTCAGCTAATTTTTTTATTTTTTATTTTTTGTAGAGTCAGGGGTTTCGCTATTTTGCCTTGGCTGGTCTGGAACCTTCTGGCCACAAGCATGCCTCCTGTCTCGGTCTCCCAAAGTGCTGGGATTATAGGCGTGCACCACTGTACTGATCTGTGTTTTGTTTCTGACTCTTGAAGGATCCTCAGCTAAAGACCAAAACCTATGTTCTTAGCCTTGAAGAAAAGTAGATATTGAATACACTCTGTACAGTTTGGATAATATTGATAAAGTAGTGAAAAATTGTAGCAAAAATCAATATATAATTTTTGCAGGGATTAAAATTCTATAGACACATTAATATTATCTCTATAAGACTAGTGCTTTGGCTCAGGAAAAGATACTTTTTTTTTGAGTTGGAGTCTCACTCCATCACCCAGGCTGAAATGCAGTGGTACACTCACGGCCACCCCAGCGTCGACTTACTGGGCTCAGGTGATACTTCTGCCTCAGCCTTCCAAGTAGCCAGAACTCCAGGCTGGCTAATTTTTTAATTTATTGTAGAGATGAGATCTCACCATGTTGCCCAGGTTGGTTTTGAACCCACGGACTTAGGCACTCCTCTTGCCTTGGCCTCCCAAAGTGTTGGGACTGCAGGCTTGAGTCACCACACCCGCCTGTTATATTTTTATAAAGTATAGTGACATAAATGTTCTAGTACTCCAACAAAATGCATTTAATCACCAGAATGATTTAATATCAATCTTTTACTTGTTAATGTTTAAATAAACTTCTTTCTCAGTCTTCACACTCACTTCTAGACTGTATCTATTGAGATTCAAACAACTGTTATTTAGGCTAAACTTGAATCCACCTGAACTGTGCACCGAGCCCCTACCCCCAGCCTACAAACAAACTTCTCATCCTTTTTCCCTATTTCTATTCACTGAAATAACATATATCCCAGCATGGATGAAGCTATATACATTTCTTTCCAAGTACTCATCCCCTTTATATCCAGTCTCATTGATTAGTTCCCAGAATTTCCTTATATAAAACTTCATTTAAAAATGAATTAAGGGCTAGGCATGGTGGCTCATGCCTATAAACCTAGTGCATTGGGAGGCTGAGGTGAGAGGATTGCTTGAGCCCAGGAGTTCAAGACCAGCCTGGGAAACATGGTGAGAGCCTGTCTCCACAAAAAATAAAAAAATGTGCCCAGCATTGTGATGTGAGCCTGTATTTCCAGTTACTCAGGAGGTTGAAGTAGAAAGACCACCTGAGCCCAGAAGGTTGAGGCTGCAGTGAGCTGTGATGATGCCACTGCCTTCTGCCTGGGCAACAAAATGAGACCCTGGCTCAAAACAAATAAACAAACAAACAAAATATTTGAATGACTTCAGACACCATCTAATTTGTCCTCTCTTCTCCCATCTTACTTTGGAGCTACTGTCCCTCTGGCCTCAAAATACTTTTTAGATGTTCCAAATCTTCTCTACAATCCAATCATCCAAAAAACCAGAGAAATTTTACTAGAGTTCAACTCTCATCACATAATATTCTTGCTCAAAATTTTGACAGGTAGGACCAGGTGAGGTGGCTCAATCCTGTAATCCCAGAACTTTGGGAGGCCGAGGCAAGAAGATTGTCTGAGCCCGCAGGTTCGAGATCAGCCTGGGCAACATGGTGAGACCTTATCTCTATAATAAATCAAAAAACTTAGCTGGGCATGGTATTATGTGCCTGTAGTTCCAGCTACTTGGAAGACTGAGGTGGAAGGATTGCCAGAGCCCAGCGGGTCGACGCTGGGGTGGCTGTGAGTATGCTACTGCACTCCAGCCTGGACGACGGAGTGAGACTCCAACTCAAAAATAAATAAGTTTTTACAGGTGCTTCTCTATCTGATAATTCAAAACCACACTTCTTAGTATGGCGTGCTAGGCTTTCTGGCTCAGACTCCCCATTTCCTCTCTAGCCTCATTTTCCACCAAATCTATTCCTGCCGGACTCCTAGTCCAGGAAGTTAAGGATGTAAGCAGTTGGACTCCTTGGGGCTCAAAGCCCATGTCAATATTTCAGGATAATTGTTCTGTGTGAAGAGTTTCTACTTTATGTGAGATTTGAGTCACTAACTTATGAGTATCTTGGGAGACTATTTGACCTGAACAGTTTTGTGACAGCCATATGCATAAAGATAACTGATGGTCCAAGAATACCTCAACACTCCTTTGGAGAGAAGAGTCAAATCCTTAGCACATAAAAAGAGAAAAGGAAGAGAAAATAGACAGAATAAAAAGCCAACCGACTGGGAAATGGTTCATAGATTGGTTTAAATGTCAAGTGTGGGTGTCCTGTTTTATACCGATAATAATCATGAAAACAACTGACATTGACTACGCGTGCACTGTTTCCAGGCACCATTCTACCACACCTGTGAATTAGTTTCTCTGTCTTAAAAATGGGGAAATTTAGACCTAGAGAAGGCACATTGCTGCGTCCCGGTCACATAGCTGCTAAATTACAGAGCTGGGATTAGAGCTCAAACTATTTTACCTCCAAAGCCAGTGGGGATTACAAGCACCTCACTCTCCCACCTTGCACTCTTCTCAGGAACCCCTGAGCCAACACACACTAGGTAGACAGACAAATCCAGTCGACGCTCCAATCCAGCAGGCTTATGTTTGCTGCAATCTTGGATTTCAAATGCCCCTTTTCTGACAAAATTTTATAAGAACTTGACCCAGTTTCCCCAAGTCTTTCTCTCTAACCCTTAAGTCCTTAATTCTTAGGGGCTGAATCTCAAGAAAGGACACTATTGCCTTCTCTCACAACACATGTTTCCTTAGCAGAGGAAGAAGCTGAAGAAATTCACCTTCCCTTTTCTGCTTTCTCTCTCCCTTTCTGCTGGGAAATGACATTAATTTAATTAACTTGTGTTTCTCTAGCCAGGGCTTGGTTTTGCTTGAGAAGTCTAGTCATTCACCAGCTGGAACAATTTAATCAGTGAAATTGCTCTAAAAAAACCAACAAAACTGTTTCTTGATTTTTAAAAATAATACACACACTTGTAGAAGTTTGGAAATTATGGAAAAGCAAAAATAAGAAAGTGAAAATCACCTATAGCCTCTGTTACATTCTATAGTACATATTTCTAATCTGTTTTCCACACATAGGCAATATATATTTTAAAAAACAACAACATGGAAAATTTTGAACATGTACAAAAGTAGGCAGACTGGTATAAAGAAATTCAACATACCCATCACTCAGCACAATTAATAACTCATGATCCTTGTTTCATCTGCATCCTTACACAGCTCCCTGCTTCTGCCAGGTTATTTTGAAGCCAATCCAGACATCATCTCATTTCAACTGTATTCCATTACATATCTATCTTCATACAACAAATGTACTCTTCATTAATCATAATCAAATATCATTATTTCACCTACAAACTTAGCAATGGTTCATTAATATCATTAAATATCCATATTTTATGTTCATATTTCCAATGTCTCATACTTTTTTTTTAGATTAGTTGTTTGAATCAGGATAAAATTTAGGTCCATGAATTGCTACTGGTTAGTATTCCTCTTAAACCTTAGCCACTCAAGGTATAGTCAATAGGCCAGCAGCCTTCCTAGGAGCTTGAGATAAAGACAGAATCTCAGCTTTCCCTGCCCCCAAACCAACTAAAGAATCTGCATTTCCACAAGATCCCAGATGATTCACATGCACATTCATGAAAGTTTAAGGATCACTGGCTTGAAGTCTCTTGTAATCTATAGTTTCCCACTTCCTCTCGCTTCAACTTTATTCTCTGAAAAATATTTTTAGAAGAGACTAGATTATTTCTTGGAGTTTCCTACAGCGTGAATGTCACTAATTTAATTCCTGTGGTATTGTTTAACATGTCTCTCTGTCTCTTGATTTTCGTATCTATTGATAATTATATCTAAAGTCTTGATTAGAATAAGTTTTGAATTTTGAGGTCAGAATAAGCGTAAATTGTGGTATGCTTTGTATCAAGAAGTACATATAATCAGGAGGACCCTCTTTGTGATGTTAGCCACACAAAGATCATTCTGTAGATCTAATATCTCAGTAAACATTGAAAAATGCCCTAGAGGCTTCTTCATCGATTGCTTGGTGATTTCCAAAAAGAGCATCTTTCCCATATCAATGATTTGTTTCCTAGGCAGTTTAGTCTGTATAAGAAAGACAAGTTGAATGCTTAATTCTTTCTCTTTATTTATTAGTTTTCAAAATAACTGACTGGTTCCCAGTCATACTAAAGGTGACCAGTGATTGGTTTTTGAGCATTCAAAGTAACTCACCGATTTAAACATATCTGATGTTTTCCAATCATTATGGTTATTATATACGTTGGGGCCCATACCCTTCTGTCATTGGCCAGTGGGAGTCTCTTTAACTTGGCTCCTTCTCATGTTTTTTGACATATCCTCAGTAGCCTTTGATATTTGTTCAGTTTTCTGACATGGCAAGATGAAGGTCCAAATTCAGTTCTATATTTTCTATCTCAAACCTGGATCTGTAACTTCTCCAAAAAGAAATTTGTTTAATGATGGTCATTTTTTCTAGTCCATTTCAGAGGACAGGACTACTAAAGATGTTTTGTTTTGTTTCCAAATAAAGTCCTCATATGTTCAAATGGATACTTACAAATCAGATTCAGAATCATAAAGACTTTATTTAAATCCATCTATCTCACAGCTGTTTTTCATTTCTCACACACAAAATACTCTGCATCTCAATGACACTGACATAATTGCCCCTAATGATGGACTTTTAGGTTGTTTCCAGTCTTTTTGCTAGCATAAATACTGCTGCAATAAATAGCCATTTACTTGCATCTTTTTATGACTTTGCAAGTTTATCTTTGGGATAGCTTTGTAGAAATGACTGCTGCCTCAAATGATAGGCAACACATACATTGAGATACTATAATGTAGTATATATTTCTACATAATTTTACACTGTGAACATTTGTTTATGTCATCAAATATTCTTCTACAGTTTCATTTTTGATGGCTATGAGATAGTCCATTTAATCATTCCTTATAGCTGGGCATCTGAGCTATTTCCTAGGAATCACAATTCCAAATGCTTTAATGACCATGTGTGTAGATAAACCACTTGCACTGACAATTTCAAACTTAGGTTATTAGCTAGTTTCCATCCTGGCTTGATAAAACTGCTGTTGAACAACATCTGCAAAGGAGGTATCAGTCATCCCATTCCACAGATACTCCAACAAGAGGACTCGAATCTCCTTTCAAAGAAATCTCAACAGTTATAGCTGCCATAAATACTGGACTTAAGAGCAGCACCTGACCCCAATTTTGCCATTAATTATAATTGATAAGTCTAGTCTACAGTGGTGAGGTGATTTTTAAAATTTTTCTCCTAATTTGGAAAAATAATATAATTCTCACGAATTTTTTATGTTTTAGTGTTCTGTAAGTTCTCAGAAGTCACAGCTGTTTGTCTACGTATTTGCTCTTTTTTTCATTCCACTAAGCATTTCATATCATGCTTGCCCATGGCAAGCTTTATTACCTGCATGCTGGATTAGCTTTATAGACTCCTTTCTGGCTGTTGAACTAGAGTAGAGGATACTGAGTCTAGAAGAGATACACACCTAATTTAAGTCCTACACATATTTACTGACTGCCTCTTATTTACAAGGCATTGAGCTAGTTCAAATCTAATTTTTACATAAATTAGTTTTGCCAAAGGAGTAAGTCTCCATTAAAATATATAGTCTAAACATTGTCCCCTGAAATCTCCTTTATTTGCCAGCTAACAATAGAACAGGTATAGGAGAGATATACTTCCTTAAAACTAGGTCATTGTGACTGGGAGAACACCAAGTAAGAATCTTCAAATCCATATTTATCTACAAGGGGAGATTTACGTTTAACATAATTTCTAATTATGTCCCTGCTCTCAGTGGGTTGCCTGCAGCATTAACTGGAAGAGGAGGCAGAAAAACAATTCAGGGACTTCAATAAACATGTTTCTAGTTTTCTCTGACGTCATTTGGAAGAGACCCAGTTTAGAAGAGGCCCGCACAAACGGCACCTTGATCAACAGTCATATTCACAACTTTTCCCCTCATAGTCTGTCATCAGATGCTATTTTATTTTGTCCTTTAAGAAAAAAGGAGGGAAAGAAAAAAAAAATCACTGAGGGGCTGGGTTCTCCTATGGGGGAAAAATATGGAAGCTGACACTGCTATAGGCTACGCATTGGAGAAAGGATTTTCTCACACATCACCTGAAGGCAAGTATTTCCAAATGCCTTTGAGCATGGAATTCTTGTCTTAGGTTATTCTTGACGCCTCTTCACACACAACAGAGGGAGGTGAGTGGTGTTAAAACAGCTTCATTTTGAACCATACCTATAAATTGAGTGTGTGATTAAAAAAAAAAAGACGACAGGCATGCTGACCAGTTTTTCTAGTTTAAACTATATTTGAGGTGAGAGAATCAAGGCAAGCTCTATATTTTGAGTCTACTTTAAGAAAAAAGTAAAAGTTCAGTGTCCCTATTTGTGTATTTATAACACAATTTATAATTACATATGCTACAAATCAGGATATTTCTTTTTTTTCAGAAAACAGGATTTATTTAGAGGACAGAAAATTTCCCAGAGCAGGAGGGTACCCAAGGGCGTTACCTATAAATCAGGATATTTCCCAAGTCAATATGAGCCTGACAAAAATACTTTTTAGAATTTAACAAATAGAGAAGAAATGGAATGATGAATATGGGAAGATGTATAAAGAAGAAAGGCCTCTGAAAATGCATTAATGTTGCAATCAAATTGACACAAATATTGCAAAAAAATGTTTCAAGATTTTTATTTGTTTGTTTGGTTTTTGAGTCAGGGTCTGACTCTTTGACCCAGGCTGAAGTATAGTAGCACCATCACGGCTCACTGCAACCTCAATCTCCTGGGCTCAGGTGACCCTTCCACCTCCTAAGTGGCTGGGATTACAGGTGCGTGCCACCACACCTGGCTAATTTTTAAAATTTTTTTGTAGAAATGAGGTCTCACAGTGTTGCCCAGGTTAGTGTCCAACTGTTGGGCTCAAGCAGTCTGCCCTCCTTGGCCTCGTAAAGTGCTGGGATTACAGGTGTGAGCTATTGCACTTAGCCTCGTGCTGAAATTCTTAATTTGATCTTCTAATTGTGTTTTATAAGTAAAATGGGACAATGGAAATGGCAAGGGCTTGGAGTTTGACTCACCTGTGGCCCTGCCTCCTAGATAGGTTCTCACCCTCCTGTCCTGTCTCCTGCCCCTTGGCATCCCGGGCCTTTCTCACCTTCCCCCTCCCTGGCACTGCCCAGCAATAGCTTTGTCCAGGAGAGTGACCACATCACTTTGGTGGGTACTAGGCGGTGGTGCTACAGCATTCTACAGGAGAGTGTGAAGGGAGAGTCAAGGATGAGCAACCCCCCACACACACACACCTGTCACCTTATTTTGTCTTCAGGCATGGCATGGTAGAGGCTATAACTATCCTGGCTGGCAGTGCCATATTGCGTTCACCCAGCAACCAGCTGGAGCAAGTGTCTTGGTTACCCCAATCCAGGTACCTAGTGTGTACTGGTTCAAAAGTTGCAATAACCTTGGGGGTTCTTTATTCACTGTGGCTCAGGCTGAGGGGCTGTGAGAAGGGGAGATTGACTTCCTTGTCCCTAGTGGGGCCACAGCATGTTCGTCTCACAGCTGGCAGGATAATTGACCAGCAATGGCCAACTGTGCCCTCACTGAGTCTCTGGGCAGAACACCAGGGTACCTGTGAGGGTCTGGACTTTGTCATGCAAGTATCCCTGTGTCCCAGGGAGCGTGACATTAAATAGCATATAAGACACAATCATAACAGATAAAGAGTGAGGCCACAGAAGAAAGGAAACTGTTTTATACTTTAGTACCTTTCAGTGGCAACTTTTCCTACTTTTCGAACAAAAAACCCGACACTTTCATTTTGTACTGGGCCCCAAAGCATGCAGCCAGCTCTGCCAGGAGTCATCCTCTATATCTACAAGTCCTATTGTTTCTATCTCCAAATATATTCCCTATTCACATTTCTCCACGTCCATCTCTCTCACCGACTCTACTTCCCAAACCTTCCAACTCACCCTAGCCTGACAGTCTATCCTCTTGACACTCAGAGTAATCTTTTTTTTTTTTTTTTTTTTGAGTTGGAGTCTCACTCTGTCGCCCAGACTGGAGTGCAGTGGCCGCTCCCGGCCACCGCAGCCTCGGCCTGCTGGGCTCTGGCGATCCTTCTGCCTCAGCCTTCCAAGTAGCCGGAATTACAGGCATGCACCACCACGCCTGGCTGATTTTTTGATTTATTGTAGAGATGAGGTCTCGCTGCCCAGGCGGGTCTCGAACCCGCGGGCTCAGGCAATTCACTCACCTCAGCCTCCCAAAGGCGCGGGATTACAGGCTGAGCCGCCGAGCCCGGCTTTCAGAGTAATCTTTTAAAAACAGTCGTGTGTGTGTGTGCGTGTGTGTGTGTTTGAGATAAGGTTTCAGTCTGTCACCCAGACTAGAATGAAGTGGTGTAATCACTGCTGCCTCGACTTCCTTGGCTCAAGCTATCCTCCCACCTTAGCCTCCTGAGTAGCCACCACGCCTGACTACTTTTTAAATTTTTTGTAGAAATGGGGATCTCGCTGTGTTGCCCAGGCTGATCTTGAACTCCTAGGCTCAAGCGATCCTCCTGCCTTGGCCTCCTGAAGTGCTGGGATTACAGACATGTCACCACACCAGGCCTTAAAACTTAAAGTCCAACAAGCCTCCAAGGTTTCCTACCATCACACTCAGCATGAAGTTCAGCAGCTATCTGATGACCCACAATGCCCTATGCGATCCAATCCCTGTCTAATTCTCCCCATCATATGTAGTATTCCAGCCACATTGGCTTCATTCCCACCACTTGAATACACCAAACTCTCCACCTCATGCCCCTCCAATCCCAGAACCCCTTCTGCCTCCACTAGCACTTCACATCCCATTGTCTCTGCTCAGAACTACCACCCTTCCCCGCCTGCACCCCCAACTCACATTGCACACGGTAAAACACGCAAGCAGGGCTGGTTCCTTCCATTCTGTGGGTTTATCCTCAGAGAGAACTCCCTGTGTCTCCTTCCTAAGCCTTCCCACCACACTATGCTGTTTCCTTCAAGCCACCTTTGCTGATTCATACATCTATTTGTTCTAAACTTTTCTTTTTTGTGTGTGTTGGAGTCTCACTCTGTTGCCCAGGCTGGAGTGCAGTGGCACACTCACAGCCACCCTGGTGTCAACTGCTGGGCTCCAGCGATCCTTCTGCCTCAGCCTTCCAAGTAGCTGGAACTACAGGCATGCACTACCATGCCCGGCTCATTTTCCTTGATTTATTATAGAGACGAGGTCTCGCCAGTTGCCCGGGCTGGTATTGAACCCGCGGACTCAGGCAATCCACTCGCCTCAGCTTCCCAAAGTGCTGGGATTACAGGCTGAGCCACCGAGCCCAAGCTGTTCTAAACTCATCTATTAGCGTCTCTCTCTTGTTTATAAGTTTCATGGGGACAAATGTGTCTGTTTTCTTAACCAACTCACATCGAGTTCCTACCTTAGTGCCTTTGTTCAACAATTATTTATTACATAAATATCCGTTAGAGTTGTAGGGTTTGGTGTACTATACCGCATAGCAATTCAGAGTCTCTCACAGTTGGGAACATGGCTACATTATATATAGCTATTCAGTTTTCCACAAAGCAGACAGCTCCCATCACTCCGTGCATAGTCAAACACAAATTTGCATAATCATATTCAAGTCTCAACCCAATCATTGGACTGTTAACCAGGGTACTTGTGCATCTTAAGTAATTCATGGGAGAAGGGAAATGCTACTTTGCAGATTTTGTAAGCTAAATTTGAGATGAATGGGAAGTTATCTAGAGGGATAAACTCAAATCAAACTTTCCTCAGAAAATTTTTCTTCTCCCCTTCCTTTTCCCTTCACTTCTCCTTTCCTTGGTTTCTTTCTGGTTTTCAGTAACAATCCATAATACTCATCTCTCAAATTTCTTTATTTGTATTTTAGAGTTGTGGGGTACATGTGAGGATTTACTACAAGTCAATTGTGTGCAGGTGAGGTTTGGGCTTCCAGCGGGTCCTCTCTCCCTGATAGTGGGTCAGGCACCCAATGTGATGTTGTGTGCCCCTTATTTCTCCTCCCTCTGTCCCTCCTTTAGCAGTGTGCAGCATCTGTTCTTCCTACTTTTGTGCTCATGTGACCAGTGATCAGGGCCTGCTTATAAGTGAAAACATGTGGTATTCAGTCTTTTTGTTTCTGTGATAGTTCCCTTAGCATGATGGTTTCCAGCTGCATTCATGTTGTTGCAGAGGCCATGATTCTGTTCTCCTTTGTGACTGCACAATATTCCACATAGGTACCACATTTTCTTTATCCAGTCCACTTTCAATGGGCATCTGGGTTGGCACCATGATTTTGCTATTGTGAACAGTGCTGCAATAAACATGTGTGTGCAGGTGTCTTTTTGGTAGAGCAATTTATGTGCCTCTGGGTATATTCCCAGAAGTAGGATTGCTGGGTCATATGGAAACTCAATTTTTAATTCTTTGAGGAAACACCACACTGCTTTCCACAAAGGTGAAATTAGCTTACATTCCCACCAATAGCATAGAAGTATCCCCTTTTCTCTATAGCCATACCAATACCTGTTGTTTTTGATTTTTTAATGATAGTCCTCTCCTGTGAGGTGGTATCTCCTAGTTTTGATTTGCATTTCTCTGATGATTAGTATGCTGAGCATTTTTTCATATGTTTGTTGGCTGCTTGAATGTCTTCCTTTGAGAAGTGTTTGTTCATGTCCTTTGCCCACTTTTTAACGGGGTTGTTTGTTTTTTTTCCTTTAAATTTGTTTGAGTTCCTTGTAAATCCTGAAGTTAGGCCTTTGTCAGATGCATAGTTTGCAAATATTTTTTTCTATTCCCTGGGTTGTCTCTTTACTCTTCTGATGGTTTCTTTTGTTGTGCAAAAACTTTTTAGTTTGGTGAGGTCCAACCTGTCAATCTTAGCTTTTGCTGCATTTGCATTTGAGGACCTGGTCATGAATTCCTTGCGTACTCCAATGTCCAGGAGGATCATTCCTGAGTTTTCTTCTAAGATTCCTATAGTTTGAGGTTTTACATTTAAGTCATTGATCCACTTTGAGCTAATTTTTGTATATGGTGATGGGTAGTTATCCAGTTTCAGTTTTCTGCATATGGTTAGCCAGTTTTCTCAGCACCATTTGCTAAATATGGTCTCCTTTCCCCCATGTTTGTTTTTGTTGACTTTGTGGAAGATGAGTTGGTTGAAGGACCAAGGTTTTATTTCCAGATTCTTTGTCCTATTCCACTGGTCTATCTGTCTATTCCTGTACTAGCACCATGCTGCCTTGGTTACTGTAGCCTTGCAATTAAGTTTAAATTCTGGAAGTGTGATGCCTCCAGCTTTGTTCCTTTTGCTGAGGATTGCTTTGGCTATTTGGGCTCTTTTTTGCTTCCGTATGAATTTCTCATCCCTCAAGTTTCATAATACAATTTAAAAAAGCAAACAAACCAGTTTTTAAATAAAATGTATATTATTTAATTTGACTATAATATTGGTTTATAGTAAAAGTTTATGGGGCAGGCTAGTAATCGTTCTGTAAGAATGTCCAGGCCAGGCTCGGTGGTTCAGCCTGTAATCCCAGCACTTTGGGAGGCTGAGGCGAGTGGATTGCCTGAGCCTTGGCAACTTGGCAAGAACCTGTCTCTACAATAAATAGAAAAAATTAGCTGGGTGTGGTAGTGCGTGCTTGTAGTTCCGGCTACTTGGAAGGCTGAGGTGGAAGGATTGCCAGAGCCAGCAGGTCGATGCTAGGGTGGCCATGAGTGTGCCATGGCACTTCAGCCTGGGTGACAGAGTGAGATTCCAACTCAAAAAAAAAAAAAAAATCAAAAAGAAAGTCCACATACCACATACTGTTACTGTATATGGCAAAAGAGATTTAGGAATTTAGCAATGTGATTAAGGATTTAGGGGAGATTAACATGGGTTATCCATGTTGGTTCAATGTAATCACAAAAGCCTGTGTAAAATGGAGACAGGAGAGTCAGAAAGAGACTGGAAGATGCTACACTATTGATTTTGAAGATGGTGGATAAAGATCCAGGCCAAGGATTGTAGACAACATCTAGAAGCTGTAAAAAGCCAAAAAAAATTCTCCCCTAGAGTATCCAGAAAGAATACAGGACTGCTAATAGCTTGTTTTAGGATTTCTGACTTCCAAAACTGTAAGATAATAAACATGTGTAGCTTTAAGATAGTCCCTTAAGTTGGGAGCTGTCTGCTTTGTGGCAAACTGAATAACTATATATAATTCACCCATGTTTCCAACTTACACTCCGATTTGTGGTACTTTGTTACAGCAGCTATAAAAAACTAATATGGCTTTTGTTTAAGGAAAGCTATAGAGTGTGCTTTATATACAAGCACAGTGCAGAAATATTGCACTATATTCAGTCACAGACTATTTCAGTAAAGCAAATATCACAATAAAGTGAGTCACAAATTTTTTTTTTTGTTTCCTAGTACATATAAAAGTTATTGTTTACATGAGGCCAGGTGCAATGACTCATGCCTGTAATCCCAGTACTTTAGGAGGCAGAGGCAGAAGGATTGCTTGTGCTCAGGAGGAGATCAGTCTGGGCAACATAGAGAGATCTTGTCTCTACAAAAAATTTTAAAAATTAGCCAGGCATGATGATGCACACCTGTAGTCCCAGCTATGCAGAAGGCTGAGGCGGGAGGATTATTTCAGCCCAGGAGTTTTAGGTTGTGGTGAGCCATTATTGTGCCACTGTATTCCACAGTGGGCTAAAGAATAAGACCCTGACTATTTTATTTTATTTTATTTTATTATGTTTTGAGTCAGAGTCTCACTCTGTCACCCAGGCTGGAGTGCAGTGGCACAATCATAGCCACTGAGCCTCAACCTGCTGGGTCCCAGCGATCCTTTGCTTCAGTCTTCCAAATAGCTGGAATTATAGACACATGCTATCATGCCCAGCTAATTTTTTGATTTATGGTGGAGATGAGATCTCACCAAGTTGCCCAGGCTGGTCACAAAAGCCTGGGCTCAGGCAATCCTGTCACCTCGGCTTCCCAAAGTGCTGGAATTACAGGTTTGACCCACAGCGCCAGGCCTGACTCATTAAAAAAAAAAGTTATTTACATGATACAATAGCAAGTGAGCATTAGGTCTAAGAAATGTATAAATACTAATTAAAAAATAATTTATTGCCAAAAATGCTGATGATCACCTGAGGCTTCAGCAAGTCATCATCTTTTTGTTCACGGAGGGTCTTGCCTTGATGTTGATGGCTGCTGACTGATCAGGGTGGTGGTTGCTGAAGGCTAAGGTGGCTGTGGCAATTTCTAAAAATAAGAAAACAATTGCATTTGCCACATCAAATGACGATTCTTTTCATGAAAGATTTCTCTGTAGCACATAATGCTGTTCGGTAGCATTTTACCCAATATAGAACTTCTTTCAAAACTAAAGGCAATCCTCTCAAACCCTACTACTACTTTATCAACTAAATTTATGAAATATTCTAAATCCTTTATTGCCATTTCAATGATGTTTACAACATCTTCACCAGGAGGAGATTTTATCTCAAGCAACCACTTTTTTGTTCTTCCATAAGAGCTAACTCCTGGCCGGACTCGGTGGCTCAGCCTGTAATCCCATCACTTTGAGAGACCAAGGTGAGTGGACTACCTGTGCCTACAGGTTCAAGACCAGCCTGAGCAAGTAGGCAAGACTTTGTCTCCACAATAAATCAAAACTTAGCCGGGTGTGGTAGCATACGCCCGTAGTTTACTTGGAAGGCTAAGGCAGAAGGTTCACTGGAGCCAAGCAGGTCGATGCTGGGGTGACTGTGAGCGTGCCACTGCACTCCAGCCTGGGCGACAGAGTGAGACTCCAACTCAAAAAAAAAAAAAAAAGGGCAGCCCCTTCGGGTCCCCTCTAACTTTTGAAGCTTTTCTGTTCTCTCAATAAATACTGCTTTCTAAAAAAAAAAAAGAAAAAATAACTCCTCCTTTGAAATTTTATCATAGATTGCAGCAAGCATCTGTACTCTTTATTTCTCATTCTAGTTATCTTGCTATTTCCACTCCATGTTCAGTTACTTTCTCTGAACCCCTCAAAGTCATCTATGAGGGATGGAATCAACTTCTGCCAAACTCTTGGTCATGTTACTGTTTTGACATCTTCTCATGAATCACAAAGGTTCTTAATGGTATCTAGAATGGTGACACCTTCCCAGAAAATTTTCAATGTACTTTGCCCCGAGCCATCAAAGGAATTACTATCTTCGGCAGCTATAGCCTTACAAAATGTTTTTCTTAAATAAGAAGACTTGAAAGTTGACATTACTCCTTGATCCACGGGCTACAGAATGGACATTGTGTTAGCAGACATGAAAACAACATTCATCTTCTTGTACACCTTCATCAGAGCCCCTGAGTGCATTGTCAATGAGCAGTAATATTTTGAAGATAATCCTTTATGTTTTTGAGCAGTTGATCACAACAGTGGGCTTAAAATATTCAGTAAACCATGCTATAAACAGATGTGCTGTCTTCCGGGTTTCATTGTTCCATTTCTAGAGCACAGAGTAGAATCAGAATCATCCTTAAGAGCTCTAGAATTTTCAGAATGGTCAGAGAGCATTGGCTTCAACTTAAAGTCACCAACTACATTAGGCCCTAACAAGAGAGTCAGCCTGCCCTTTAAAGCTATGAAGCCAGACACTGACTTCTCTCTAGCTATGAAAATCGGAGATGACATCGTCTTTCAACAGAAGGCAGTTTTGTCCAAACTGAAAATTTGTTGTTTGTTGTAGTCACCTTCATCAGTTATCTTAGTTAGAACTTCTGGATAATGTGTGGCAGCTTCTCCATCAGCCCTTGTTTCTTCAACTTGCACTTTTATGTTAGGGCAGTGGCTTCTTTCCTTAAACCACATGAACCAACCTCTACCACCTTCTAACTTTTCTTTTGTGGTTTCCTGAGCTCTCTCAGCCTTCACAGAATTGAAGAGAGTTAGGGCCTTTCTCTGGATTAGGTTTTGGCTTAAGGGAATGCTGATCTTGTTTGATCTATCCAGACCACTCAAACTTTCTCCATATCAGCAATAAGGCTGTCTGCCTTCTTATCTTTCATATATTTACTGGAGTAGTACTTTTAATTTTTTCCAATAACTTTTTCTGTGCAATCATGACTTAGCCCTTTGGTGCAAAAGGCCTTGCTTTTTGGCCTGTCTCACTTTTGACATTCCTTTTGATAAAAGAAAGCTTTTGACATGCCTTCCTCAATATGCTTAATTATTTCTAGCTTTTGATTTAAAGTGAGAGATGTGTGACTCACTTTTTTCACTTGAACATTTTGAGGCCGTTATAGGATTCTTAATTGGCCTAATATCAAAATTTTTGTTTCTCAGGGAATAGGGAGGCCTAAAAGCAGAGGAATGGCCAGTTGGTGGAAACTTCAGAACATACACATTTATGGATCGCAAGGATTAGAGCATAATATTATAATTTTTAAAGATTAAGAAGCTTCAACATGTCGGTGCCATAAATAAAAGTGAGGAAGGTGCCTATGCAAGATTTAAAGAGTGTTAATGGGCCAGATGTGGTGGCCCCCACCTATAATTCCAGGACTTTGGAAGACTGAGGGGGGAGGATTGCCTGAGCCCAGGAAGTTGAGGCTGCTGTGATCGTGCCACTGCACTCCAGCCTGGGAGACACAGTGAGTCTCCACCCCCCCCCAAAAAAAAGAAAAGAAAAAAAGAGTCTTAAGGACCTGTTCTGAACTAAATGTTTGTATACTCCTCAAATGTTCATATCCTGAAGGCCTAACACCCAGTGTGGGTGTAAAGATGGCACCTCTTTGGATGTAACTGATATTAAATGAGGTCATGGGCCTTGATTCTATAGGATTAGGGTCCTGAGGAGAAGAGAGCTTTTTTGCTGTCTCTATTTTTCTTTCCAGGAGCAAGCACCGAAAAGGCCATCAGAGGACACATTGAGAAAGCAAGTATCTCCAAGTCAGGGAGAGAGCCTTCCACAGATACTGCCTCTGCTAGGCTTGGTCTAGGACATTTAGCCTCCAGAACTACAAGAAAATACATTTTTGTGGCTTAAGCCATGCAGTCTACGATATTTTGTTATGGCAGCCTGAGCTGACTAACATAGGTCCATAACAACCAGATGCACGTAGTCCTGCATTATAGGTAAGTGGGCCTTAAAGGACATTCTTGAGATAATCAGCAAAATCTGAATGCACTCTGTGTATTAACTGAGATGAAAATTTGTTGAAATGAAAAGGTGTAGATTACAGACTGCAAATACATAGATTACAAAATAGTGTGCATAGTATTATCTCATGTTTGGAAAAAAAATGCAAGTATGAGATTATGCGTGCTATGGTTTGAATGTCCCCTCCAAAACTCATATTGAAACTTAGTTGTGAATGTGATGATGGTATTAACAGGTGAGACCTTGAAGTAGCAATGAGGTTATGAGAGTTCATTCCTCAGGAATGGATGAATGTCCTTGTTGAGGAAGTCAGCTCCAGTTTGGCCCTTATTTTCTCTCTGTCTCTATTGCCCACTGGCCTTCCTGCCATGGAATGATGCAGCAACAAGGCCCTCACCAGACCAGATGCCAAGATGCTGGTGCCACACTCTTGAACTTCTTAGTGTCTAGAACCATGAGCCAAATAAACTTATTGTCTTTATAAATTGCCCAGTTTATGATATTGTTACAGCAGCAAAAAATGAACTATAACACCCTTGTGTGTGTCTGTGTGCACACCTGTGCACATCTGAAAACATACAAAACATCCCCCCAAAATAAAATTTATTCATTAAAAAAGTGTATTTATTCTTACATGTTTAAACTTCAGTCACTTTCAAAGTATTCTCCAATTGAAGTAATACACCTATCAAGACACTTTTTCCACTGCTCAGAATAGTTTTTGAACTCATCAATTTTGATGCCTTTTAGTGCTTCTGCCATTTTTTCTTTCACCTTTTTCACATCAGCAAAACGCTTCCCTTTCAGGACTTTTTTTCATCTGGGAAGACAAAAAAGTTGCTTAGGATGAAATCAGACGAATAGGGATAGTGGGACATGGGGATCACGCCATTTTTGGTAAAAAAAAAAAACTTCTGAACAATCAATGCAGTATAGGCAGGTGAGTTCATAAATCACCCAGCATAAAATGGGCAAATGCCTTGAAAGAATCTCCAAAAAAGATTCACTGAAGCTGAACAAGTCTCTCACGCCAATGCTAGCTGGTACACTGATATTGATGGGTTCCTAGAACACTCACCTAGTGGAAGAAGACTGTACTATGAGGGGCCTGCATTCCAAAAAAAAAAAATCAAGTTTTTTGGGGGGGTCCCCCTTGCATACACTGAAGTGTTTAGTTTGGATCTTTCAGTGGTAACAATGTGATTTTTAATTTTGCTTGTCTGTATTTATTAATTTTCTACAATCCACATATACTGCTTCCATAAAAATGAAATATTATTTAACATAATTGATGGGAAGTCCTTCTATGGGGAATGTATGAAATTCTTCTGATCTTCTTCGTGCTTTACACTAAGCCATTTCCATCATCCCACATTTCACCCAGCAAACCAGCCACAATTATGATCATATCACTCTTTGTAAGGAGAGCAGCTAATGGATAGTCTGCCTCATAAAAAAGGATAGACAACAAGCATCACTGGCCTATTGGGTTCCAAGCTTCCATTCATGTACAGATGAAGAATCCTATGATTCAATCTAACTAATTCAAATGAATCTTGCTAGGTGAATTAATTCAACCTCCCTATGAAAATATTCCTCCAAATATTTAAAAGGATAATACCATCCTCTGATCTGACAATGAAAGCATTCATAAAACCATCAGGCATGGCAGTGAAGGGTCATAACTGAAATACGACATTTTTATTTTATTCCATTCAATAGCCTTTGTTGAGCATCTCATGTGTTCAAAGCTCTAGGCTGGAACGCTCGACTCCCTCCTATCTAAAATATTCTATTTTTTCTTCCTCACCAATTATCTGAATTTTGCCTATTCTTAAAGATCCTGCTCTAATTCCAATTTTTCTAAGAAGCCTTATCTGACATCTTTAGTCCAGAGCAAATATCCCTTTTGTCTGATAATGCAGGATGCTTAGTGGTCCTTTGACTGAACACATACAAACATTGAGCCCTGAGTTATTTAAATATGTTTAACTTCTCTTCCTAGATAGACTGCAGGGCCCTGTGGGGTAGAGCCCTTTTTAAAAATTCTCGGTTTTCTCCACAGTGTTTTACCCTTGGAAGACACTGAATAAATGTTTGTTGATGAACTGACAGATCAAAAATTTGCCTTTCTCTTGGTCCAAAACTGTAGTGCAAAGCTGTGAGAGTACAGTTAATATTTATTGAAGTGGATGCCAACTCTTTAAACATGGTAATGATTCCCTTTTAAAGAGTCTTAGATTTTACTGTTTTTTCTAACTAGCTTTAAAAAGGGAAGGGAAGGTTTGTTGATTTACAATACAAATTTACAATACAAAGAAGAACTCTCTTCTTTCCAATCTGTGCCAGATGGGTTGAAATCCTGAATGAGAACTGAAGGTTTCCACAGTCATGCACCAGGTGACAAAAAAGAAAAAAGCTTTTTCCAAGCGGTAAAGCTGTCTGCTGAGAAAATGTCTTCAGAAGTAAGAATCAGCCAGCTAAAAGTTGCATCTTTGCCCCCACTTTTTCAGTGCTGAGCCAAGAATAGGAGATTACTAAAGATGTGAAATTTTGCCAAACCCCTGAGAAATGAGGCATTTGCTACTAGAGATGCAAGAAGGTTGGTGACATTTAATTGAGGAATTGCCCAATTTTCCATCTGGTTGAGAAAAAAAATCAAGGTGAAACAGTTGGGTCTCGATGTGTGTGTCTTAGCTAAAGGCAGGTTCCATCCAATTTCATTTTCTTAAAGCAAAGGAACTCAGCAACAAGATGGCTCTGTTCCGTAATCTGAGGATGCATTCAGAAACACAAGAAGCTTCATGTCTTGACTCTTGTTCTTCTAGAAAGACATTTAGACTATGTTAACCTTTGACCTCCTCTATCATGCAGCAAAAACTGGTCACAGTTAAGAATGGGCTACGAAGTCATATTTGTCTTAAATTTCTACATCTGCCATTTACTAGCTGTGTAGTTTGGAGCAAAATATATATATATATTGTGATGCTTGGACAAGGCAAGTGACACTTTCGGTATCTGACATGTACAACTAAAAAAAAAATGGAGGTTGTATTATTATTCTTTTCAATCACAAAAAAATCCACCTATATTAATTACCTATAAATTCAAAATTCTGAGTAGAATGGTCACACCCATGCCTTGGTGTTGCTTCACTTCAGTTCTTCTCCATGTGTGCCAGACTAGCCACTAGATCTCATTTTGATCAAGCTCTTTATACCTCTGCCTCGACACTTATTTATTCCTTATTCCTAGCATGTTCTTGGCTACCATTCTCAATATAGCCAAATTCCATCACATTTCAAGGCTTAGTCCAAAGGTAACTGCCTTTGTGAAGACATGCAAGCCACAGTCAGAACTTCTCATTCTTTCTGGAATCTTCACAACCTAGATATTACCTCTCTTTTATGATTATTTTAGTCTATTTTGCGTTATGTTGATCTTCCTTACAGGGAACCTTTTTGAAGCAACTCTCCAGAATAATCTCATGAGTGAGCCATTTTACAGAGAGTAAACCTTTTTTTCAAATGTGTATCTTTCCACCTGTGTAAACAATACACAAGGTGTAGAGCTTTTTACATGATAGGTACCCAATAAATGGTTGATGAGTAAAGAAATAAGTGAAAAACTTCTACCCTGTGGGAGATCAATTAAATAACTTGCTCTATACTTTAGGAGGAAGACTCTTCCCTTACTTCCTCTCTTTACCATTTCTTCTGAAACTCCATCTTTCCCATAAAACAGCAACTCCTACCCTTTTTTTTTTTTTTTTTGAGTTGGAGTCTCACTCTGTCACCCAGACTGGAGTGCAGTGGCCGCTCCCGGCCACTGCAGCCTCGACCTGCTGGGCTCCGGTGATCCTTCCGCCTCAGCCTTCCAAGTAGCTGGAACTATAGGTGCGCACTATCATACGGCTAATTTTTTTATTTATTGTAGAGGTGAGGTCTCACCAAGTTGCCCAGGCGGGTCTCGAACCCTCGGGGTCAGGCAATCCACTCACCTCAGTCTCCCAAGGCGTGGGATTACAGGTTGAGCCACCGAGCCTGGTTTACTCCTACCCTTTTGGAAGTATTGGCAAAGAAATGTCTGCCTGTGCTCCCACCCCTCCTCATTCTTTCATGCTCAAATAAAGAGAATGGAATAATCTCCCCAGTAAGGAATGAAAGAGATCTAAGAAAAAGAGTATGCTCCCTTGTGGGTGTGTCAGCTGGATTCAGAGGGGCTGTTGGCCTACGTCACCTTTTCTAGCCCCGCTTATGTGTCAGGCCTATGTCAACTTATCAGTTTCTAACTTATGTAGGGACAATAAGTGTGACTTGCCTTTATAACCACAATTGATAGTACTTTTACAAATTCTAACATTGAAATGATTCTGAGAATACCAGGAAAAAAACTATAACCATTTATCGCAAACTTAAAATGTATTTTCAAGTTTTTTCCTCTCTCTTAGTCTTAAGCCTTGAAACATGTTTTAGAAACTTCTTTGCACCATGCACATTTATCCGACAGTATGCTTGCTTGGAAATCCCAAGGACCAATCTCAAAACAGATTAATGACAGGACCCTCCCCTTTGAGATGGCAAGAGTCACAAGATGGTTGAGACATAACCTGACTGCAGCTGCGATAACAACACTGCAGCTGCGATAACACCAATCAAACCTCTGGGAAGACCACCACCCAAAATTAAACCATCAAGACAGCCCTGTGCCACGCCCACAAGTTTCCCATACCAAGTTTCCCTTTTTATTTTATTTTATTTCTTTATTTATTCTTGAGTTGGAGTCTCACTCTGTCGCCCAGGCTGGAGTGCAGTGGCACACACACAGCCACCCCAGCATTGATCTGTTGGGCTCTGGCAATCCTTCCGTCTCAGTCTTCCAAGTAGCCAGAACTATAGGCATGCACTACCATGCTTGGCTAATTTTTGATTTATTGTAGAGATGAGGTCTTGCCAAGTTGCCTGGGCTGGTCTCGAACCTGCAGGCTCAGGCAATCTACTCAGCTCAGCCTCCCAAAGTGCTGGAATTACAGGCTGAGAGTGCCTGGTCTCAAGTTTCCCTTTTTAAACACATGCACTCAGCCTAAAAATCTGAAATGGTGACTTTGAGGCATGAGGCATGAGCCTGGCCATTTCCCCATCTACTGGCTTTTGGAATAAAATCACCTTTCTTTCATCTTGTTCTTGTGTATTGGTGTACCAGTGAAGAGTGGCTGGGTTTGCATCAGTTACAAAACAATATTTCAAAACATGATCCTTCAAAAGAATATACAAAACACTACAGTTTGTGTATCAGGGCAATAAAAGAAACATCCCAGGAAGTTTACCTTCTTTGAGCTGAGATCCTAAATCTGATGATGTTTTATTAATAGGCTACTATAAAATCAAAATGGGCCTCCAGCCAGTATACTCCTAAATTAGAGGCTTACACATCACTGGGCTAGGCTCCATCAAGATGGCACTAGATCCAATAGAGAATGTTAAAAGCCCTAAAATCATTTGATGTAAGACTTAATAGTAGATGCCCCACTATAAGAGATTAAAAATGTCATCTAAATGGAAATGAAGGCATACATCTGCCCACACTCATGGGAGGGTCACAAACAGCTGGATGAGAGATCTTGAACACTATACCACACCATCTAGGTCTTTGAATTCATTTGCTCCAACAGCAAATGCAGGAGTGTAAAGTGGTGGCTTTTCACAGTCACCGATTTTATTTCAACAAGGATCTAATCAGTTTCTACTTGGTATGCAGGGTGCGAGGTGCACATGCTCCTGCGAGACATAGAAACACGTGTCATCTGGCTTGTTGTGTTCTCAACACCAGTACTTTTATGTGAGTGCCTCTACTGAATAATTATTATCAGAAGCAGATCCAGACTTTTGTGGGTCCTGAAACTTACACAAATTGGGAGGGATGCCCTTTAAGATAGAGACTACAAATTATAGACGCAAAATGAGGTAGACATTCTTGGAAGAGACTCTTGCAAGTCATAGGCACTGAGAGACTTAAGCTTCATCAGCAAATCCTTCTATGGTTGCTGCCCAGCAGTGCTATCTAACATAAAAATTCTCAAGCTGGGCGTGGTGACTCAAGCCTGTAATCCCAGTACCTTGGAAGTGGATTGCTTGAGCCCATGGGTTTGAGAACAGACTGGCTCACTTGGCGAGACCTCATCTCTACAATAAATCAAAAAATAAGCTGGGCGTGGTAGCATGCGCCTGTAGTTCCGGCTACTTGGAAGGCTGAGACAGAAGGATCGCCTGAGCCCAGCAGGTCGAGGCTGTGGTGGCCATGAGTGTGCCATTGCACTCCAGCCTGGGTGATGGGGGGAGACTCCAACTCAAAAAAAAAAGAAAAAAGAATTCTCTAGGAAAAGGTCTGCTCAGTGTTTTAAAAGGAATATGCGAGGGGTAAAATACAAATGGTGATGATGACGATGATGATGATGACTTATACAGGGTCTACTTATGCAGCCCTTTATGTTCTTGTCATCGGCCTGTAGAAACCCACATCAGAAGCTAGACGACAGCCCTATCCTAACTTCTCTTGTCTTGGAGCTCTACTCTCCGCTACTGTCTCCCACATATAACCCCTTGTCTGGTACCTGCTGCTCCTACAAATGGCCTGACACTCACTGGAACTTATCTTCACAGTACACCATTCAGAAGAATTTAAAGGGACTGCACATCAATCTCTTTCATTTCTAGAGCAGTTTAGAGGATTTTTTTTTCCTTTTATACAGAAGTCATGACAAGAGCCAACTGAAGCTTTTCTGCAAATATATCTCCCGTGATATGTTACTTCTCTTTCCCTTTCATGATCCTGAAACAGAAAAAAGAAACTACTCTCTAGGTAGAAAAGGAACTTCAGTGGATATCCTGCAAGGTATAAAGGCTAAAATGAGAAAACATACAATTACTTCAGTCTACATAAGTTAGACTTCCAAATGTTGCTTTTCCTTAAATGTCTAGATGGTTTTAAGACAAATATTTCCCTTGTCTAGTTTTCATTGCATTTATTTATTTGTTTGTTTATTTATTTATTTATTTTGAGTCAGAATCTCACTCTGTCACCCAAGCTGGAATGCAGTCACATGATCATGGCTCAAGGCAGCCTCAACTTCCTGGTCAAGGCATCTTTCCACCTTACCCTTCCCAGTAGCTAGGACTAAGGGTGTAACCAACATGCAATCCTCTTGCCTCGGCCTCCCAAGGTACTGGGATTACAGGTGTGAACCACCATGCCTGGTCACATTATGTATTTATTCAACAGATAGTTTAAACATCTACCATGTGTCTGTACTCCATCATAATCTAGGAATCTAGCCATGAATTTAAGCACATGCTTAAATATTACATGCAGAGATAAACTTCCCCAAGAAAGTTACTACTTCCTCTGTCAATGGAGGTACATTGCATCTAATTTTGGTTCAGGATGTAGAGGGCCTAGGTGGGGGCATACAGCAATAGAAATAGCAAATAGTATTTGCAATGTTCTTTTAAAATTGGGAATCAGGCTGGGCTTGGTGGCTCAGCCTGTAATCCCAGCACTTTGGGAGACTGAGGCGAGTGAATTGCCTGAGCCCACAGGTTCGAGACCAGCCTGGGAAACGTGGTGAGACCTCATCTCTACAATAAAAAATAAAAAATGTTTTTAAGAATTGACCTGGCTTGGTGGCTCAGCCTGTAATCCCAGCACTTTGGGAGGCTGAGGTGAGTGGATTGCCTGAGCCCACGGGTTTGAGACCAGGCCAGGCAACTAGGTGAGACCTCGTCTCTACAATAAAAATAAAAAATTAGCTGGGTGTGGTAGCACCTACCTGTAGTTCTGGCTACTTCGGAAGGTTGAAGTGGAAGGATCACCTGAGCCCAGCAGGTTGACACTTGGGTGGCCATGAGCGTGCCACTGCACTCCAGCCTGGGCAACAGAGTGAGACTCCAACTCACAAAAATAAAAATAAAAAAATTAAAAATTGGGAATAAATATTATAAGTGCATACATTGATAGTATGTTGTAGACGTGAAAAATGAACATGCAGAACTCTACGTGTGCTGGTTGTTTCATTAGAGAGGCACAGGCTACCACAACAAAATGATCTAATTGGTTCCTAGGGGCGGGTGGTGGGGTGGGCCATAAAGGAAGGTTTCCTGGAGGAAGCTGAGACTTGAGGATGGAACCCAAGTGCCTGTGTGTACATGGGAGCTGGGTTGCCACCTTCCAGGAAGAGAAAAATGTCCTGAGGCAGAAAAGTGACTTTTCTTTCCTTTTCTTGGGGGGAAGATGAGAATGGCTGATTTCATGATTGGGCATGGAAGAGGAGTCTGAGGAGGAAATCAGAGGCCAACCTGAGCAGGATTTTATAGGCCACGCTAAGGATTTGGCCTTTTGCCTAACGTACGCCATTTTATACATTTACACATTTTACATTTATAGTACATGTACAAACAATGCTAGATTTTAAAAAATAATTAAAACAGTCTCAATGTGTAGATGGTGGAAACAGCCCTTTGTAGGATCTTCTGAGTCTTTCCTAGAAACCAAGAGCAGTAATCTTTTGAGGGGGAGGATTTTCTTTTTTTTAATCTCCATATTCCCTGTCTAACAAAGTACGGCTTTCGGTGGGCATGCTGCCTCTGTGAATGTTGGTTTCCTTTGGCCATGTGCTCTTTTTATGTGTATGTAGCCACTTTTTTTTTTTTTTTAACTTTTTATTATTTATTTTTTTAATGATTTTTGAGTTGGAATCTCACTCTGTCGCCCAAGTTGGAGGGCAGTGGTACACTCACAGCCACCCCAGCGTCTACCTGCTGGGCTCTGTTGATCCTTCCACTCAGCCTTCTAAGTAGCTAGAACTACAGGCACGCGCTAACACACCTGGCTTATTTTTTGATTTATTGCAGAGACAAGGTCTCACCAAGTTGCCCAGGCTGGTCTCAAACCCCCAGGCTCAGGCAATCCTCTTTCCTTGGCCTCCCAAAGTGCTGGGATTATAGGCTAAGCCACTGTGCCTGGCCAGTTTTTAGCTTTTTAATTGTGAAATAGTTTTAGATTAATAGGAAAGTTGCAAATATAGTACAGTATTCTTGTACCTACCTCACCTTAATAACTTCTCCTAACATCAGTATCTAGTATAGCTATAGTATATGTATGAAAACCGAGAAGTTAACGTTGGTATAATACTATTCACTAAACTGCAGACTTTTTTTCAGATTTCACTGGTTTCTCCATAAACCTTTTCTTTTCCCACTTCATGATATCCCATTTCATTTAGCTGTCAGGTTTCCTCAGTCTCCTTCAATCTATGACAGTTTCTCCATCTTTTCTTGTCTTTTATGATCTTGACACTTTTGAAAAGTACTGGTCAGGTATTTTGTAGACTGTCTCACCCACTTAGAGTTTGTCTAATGGCTTCTCATGGTTAGACTAAGGACAGGATTTCAGGGAAGGGTACCTTCTCATTGGCCTTATGATTTTAAACTCTCCAGCAGCTCTAGGCTTTATAAGAAAGCCATTTCACTGGCTTCTGTCCCCCCTCTTCATTCTGTCAAGTCCAGAATAATCTACACATCAGATATGAAAGATAACATATGACAGTTACAGAAAGTCTTGTGTCCTATCTACTTTACTTGTTAGGACATTTATTAACCTTTGAACCATCTCAAACTTTATTTTTCCTGTCCATTTCCTGTATTTCTCCCTTCTCTCTGCATACTGAAGCCACTACAGATGCAAAATGTCTACATTGACAAGATAAGTATTATGTTTCTTAGAAGAGTTTTGTTGATTGCTTGTTTAACATGAGTATTTTTGGTCTTTAAGACCTCCAGAGAATTGATTTCTGTGTAGTCTAGACCACCTGCACTGGCAGGTAACTAGCACGTGCAATAGCTGTGTCTGCAAATTTTCTAGACCTCACTCCTTTAAAAAGACAATAACTTATTCCCAATTATCTTTTCTCTTGTAGAGGGAACTGTCTTCCTGAATTTACCTCACACCCATCAACAAGCTACCTAATCTGTGGATGGAATCTGTAAAGATGGAACACAATAGAAGCAAGACTTTTTTTGTCCTCAGTGAAATCTCGGAACAAGTTTATATAGGTAACTTTTATTTTAGGTAAATTTGATGGGCAGCATTGCCTGCATTTAGAGTTTAGGGAATTAGGATCTGGGAACTGTGCACATACCATCAGAAGAGTGCAAAGATTTGGAGAAATGCCTGGGGTTGAAAGAAATATTGAAGAAAAAATGATTGCAGTTGCATCATTTTACAAGCTCCATCACACTTGCTTTCACTACTACCCTGAACACACAGTATTCCCTCCTGTCTCAGGCCCTTTGCACATGTTGCTTCTTCTGCCTAGATGGTTCTCCTCCCCACCTTCCTTTAGTCTTTCTCTGGGAAGCTTTCACCCACCTCCCAGAATAGATGCAGTCCTCCTTCATCTGCTTTCACAATTCCATGTGCCTTTCCTTCATGGAATATAATAAAATTTGTAATTGCATATTGACATTCATTGTAATTTAGTAACCATAACGTCACCTAACAGTAACAGTTCTCTCCATAATATGCCAAACACTGTACCTCTCATTTGGTGTTCAAAACAAAATCCTGGGGACCCCGAGACACAATTTGACTGAACTGTGGCACTACAGGAAGCTGTAAGTGACATGAAGGAAGGTTCTGCATCTGTTGTGCTCTACTCTTTTTTTCTTTTTTTTTTAGTTGGAATCTCTCCATCGTCCAGGCTGGAGTGCAGTGGCACACTCATAGCTACCCCAGCATCAACCTGATGGGCTCTAGTGATCCTTCCACCTCAGTCTTCCAAGTAGGTAGCGGAACTACAGGCGCACGCTACCATGCCCACTAATTTTTGATTTTTGATGTAGAGATGAGGTCTCACCAAGTTGCCCGGAACGGTCTCGAACCCGCAGGCTCAGGCAATCTACTCACCTCAGCCTCCCAAAATGCTGGATCACAGGCTGAGCCACCGAGCCCAATCCATGCTCTACCCTTGATCACTAGTGTCTGGCAAACAGCCCAGCAGGGAAAGGGGGCTTGGAAAAAGTTTGTTAAACGAATAACTACAGTGGGTGAAACACACCTGGTTTAATATCTCAGTTCTGTCAATGACTAGCTCTGTACACGTGAACAACTTCTTAACTTCCCTAAGCCCTGGTGTCTTCATACATCTGAGATCATGAGATGGATGATCCCACCATACAAAAAGCCTTTAAGGGAATTAAATGAGATAACATAGTTGAAAGCACATACCTGTGCACAACACGTATTATATGCTATATAAATGACCGTTTCCCTATTCAAAAAATATTTCTCAGAGCTCCAATATTCTGCAGACAATTTCGCTTATGAAGACATCACTATTCCTGGACATCTTTTTGATACTTTGCTCACCAAAATGCTATGCTTCAAGACAATCACTCTGTGTACCTTCTATGATGTTATTCCAAGAATGAAGATGGGTTCAATAGCGTTCACAGAGACACAGGTTCAATGGAAGTCAACAGGAAATTGTCATTTTATGATGTATTTTATTGGACTACCAGAGAGGCAAAGCACCCTCCTTCTCTCCTACTATAGAGCCACCCAAATAGACTCCCTGTTCCATCCTTCAAGCTTATAAATCTACCTGCTTTATCCACTCTGTTACAGTCTTGGCAGTCAGTTAAAGTGGTGCTGATAGATGGTAGAATTCAATCCCAAATTAAAAGATGCACAACACAAAAGGGAATGATGATATTAGCATTTCAAAGTAGAAAAGCAAACAGAAAGACTCACAAGGGAAACTTTAAGAAACACCTTAGGATAAAATTCCTTTGAAGTGCTGCAATTCCCAAAATAACAGAATGGTTATCTAATGGTATCCATTATGTCTTGCTAATTACCTTATGAAACTTACATTGGAAACATGTAGAAGGCATTCATGTAATATAAAAATTGCCCAAAATATATGAGATTAGAGGGTGTTCACAAAAAGTAAATAACAAAACTTGCTTACATTTATTAAGCATTTATGATATGCTATGCTCTGAAGTAAACATTTTGACTTAGTTAACATGACACATTTATTCAACAAATATTTTCTAAGTGCTTACTATACATCGGGTACTGTGCTTGACTTAAGACTGACATAGTCCCTACTCACAAGAAGCAAAGAGTCTTGTGGGTGAGACATATGTTACACCATTTCTTAATGTTTACTGTATACCTTAGTGTGAACTACTCATCCTGATTTGCCTGGAACTTTCCAGATTTCAGCCCTGAAGTTTTTACATTCTGGAAGTAATCTCAGTCTTGGGAGAAGGTGGACAGTAGGTCACTTCACAGAATTACACAAGACACAATTAATCACCAAGTACTCTTACAAAGAAGTACAGAGTTGTGTGGAATATGCAGGGTTAGCTCTCTTTTACAGATGAAGATACTAATTTAGAAAAATGACTAACTTTTAGGCTCTAATGACAGCCCAAGTCTGTACATGGTAAAGTTAAGTTCTGAAGCCTTATTGTTCTGATGCCCAATTATGTGGTCAGAGTCCATGTAGGAGTCAATAAAATAACTTCTGATATGTTACACTTCAGAGTCCAAATCTACACTTGCACTATTTAATGAAATGCATCCAAGAGTTTTGGTGGAGTGTTTCTCCAAACAAGGAAAGACAGATCTCAGTGCAAGTCCCTTGGATCTGGGTCCTACATGTAGCTCTATCCCTGCTTGAAAGTGCCTGCATCTCCTCTGTCAGGGTGGTTCACAGACAAACAAAAGAATGCATTTTGCAGCTTGACTGGAGTCTTTTGTGAAAGACAAAAAGAGTTTCTACAAGTGTGAGGAGTGGGATAGAAGAGGGAGACTGTTAAAAATTGGTAGGGAAGGCTGGCGTGGTGGCTCAGCCTGTAATCCCAGCACTTTGGGAGGCCGAGGTGAGAGGATTGCCTGAACCTGCGGGTTCAAGACCAACCCTGGGCAACTTTGCGAGCCCTCGTCTCTACAATACATAAAAAATTAGCCAGGCATGGTAGTGCGCACCTGTAGTTCCGGCTACTTGGAAGGCTGAGGCAGAAGGATCGCCGGAGACCAGTAGGTCAACACTGGGGTGGCGGTGAGTGTGCCACTGCACTGCAGCCTGGATGATGAAGTGAGACTCCAACCCCCAAAAAATAAAATAAAATGGTAGGGAAGGCCAGGGCGGTGTCTCAGTCTGTAATCCCAGCACTTTGGGAGGCTGAGGCAAGAGGATTGCCTGAGCCCAGGGGTTCAAGACCAGCCAGGCAATTTGGTGAAACCTCATCTATACAATAAATCACAAAAATTATCCGGGCATAGTGGCATGCATCTGTAGTCCCAGCTACTTGGAAGGCTGAGGTGGAAGGATCACCTGAGCCTAGCAGGTCAAAGCTGCAGTGGTCAAGAGTGTGCCACTGCATTCCAGCCTGGGCAACAAGAGTGAGACTCCAACTCAAAAAAAAAAAAAAAAAAAAAAGGTAGGGAACACCTAAATACCTCTGGGCAGTGAATAAAAAATTTCCCTGAAGAGTGTTTCAGCAGGTCATTTTGGTTAGCAAGAAACAGTTTTCCCTTAGTGGAGACTCAGCTAGAAAAGGATAGTGTCTTGCATTGAACAGTTTGATTTGGCTGGCATCACTGATGTGAGAGGAGAAATCAAGTGGTCTTGAAAATTGGCCATGTGTATCAATAATAAGAGGTTGGGAGGTCCCCATCATATATTTGCTCCAATGACAGTGGAGTCTTTGGTTTGTTTTGGTCACCGCTGTATTCTCTGTATACAGAACTGTACCTTGTAAATAACAAGCACTCGCTACTTTTTAGTGAATGAGCAGACAAGAACTTTAGTTTCCAATTTGCAAATGTGAGAAAGAGAGTTTACCCCCATAAGCCTTGGCTTTCTCATCCACTAAAGGGTAGACTGTAACTGGATGACTTATCACTTCCAACAAATTCAAAGTTCTAAGCTCCAAGGTGTACACGTCACATTGAGGATTCATCCATAGGCAGAATAAGTCTCATTGCCATAGTCTCAGGCATATTTCTAGAAGTCCAGCTAGAGAAGAGTGAAATCAAGTATGGCATAGCCATTAAATAGAAAAATAAATCACGATTAACATTGATAGAGTAGAAGTGCATTTGCTGACAAGGAAATTGCTCATACATTTTTTACAAAAGTTATAAAACAATGTAAGCCATATAATGTGATCCATATATATAAATAAGTGAAGGCCTAGAGAAATCTGAAAACATATATACTGCCATGTTAGTGTATATCTATACATCTATATTTCAGTGTTTATGTTAGTGTTTATGATAGTGACTATCACTGGATGGTGGATTTATGGATGAGTTTATTTTTTATGAGTATCTATCTGTACCATCTAATTTTCCTATGACTGTGAGTTGGCCTATAACATAAATTGATAGAATGACCTAGCACCTATTAGGCACCAAGCTCTTCACTTGAGAGGTGCTATAATGTAGTGGTTAAGACATGGGCTCTGGAATCAGACCACCTAGTTTAAATCCTGGTTTAAGCCCTTCAGTTCCTGTGTGGCCTCAGGTAAATTATTCAAACTCTCTTCACTTCAGTTTCCCATGTATAAAACAAACACTAATACTCAACTCACAGATTGGTGCTGCTAAAGTTTAAACCAGGTAATCTATGCAAAGTGACTGGCGGCATATACTTGATAAATGTCAGCTTAGTATTAGGCCAAATACAAAGAGGCACTTTTTTAAAAGAGGCACTTTTAAAAAATATGTAAACTTGCCAATTATCCTCAGGGAATTTTTAATTTGTTGAGAATAATAAGACTAACACAAAAGAAACAAACGGAAAACATTACAATAACTTCCCAGGGTCAAAAGTCTAGAATAATTTTTGCCTTCTCTCTTGCTGAGCCCTGACATTTGATGAGATGCCGAGTCCTACCCAGTAGAAACCTCTTTTCTCATCTTCATGCCCCCTGCCACTCCTCCTGCTGCTCATGTTCATTTTCATCCTGTTCACTGCACTGAGATCCAAAGGGTTTCCTGGCCTCCTGGCCTCTCCTCAAGTTTCTGCCTCTCTACACCAGTGGTTCTCCAAGTTCACCAGAGAACTATTTAGAAATGCAAATTCTTGGATCCCACCCAAAAGCAAGCGAATGGGAAACTTGAAAGATGGAACCCAGGTATCTGCTATGCTCATGAGGCACAGTTCATCTTGAGAACCTCTGTTCTGTATAGTCCTGGCAAACCAGCCTTCCCAAAACACATCTGCTTCTGTCACTGCCTATGCCCACTTGTCACTGGCTCCTGAATAGATGGTGACAGATTTTCTTATGCTGCTGCTGCAGGTCTTCTTTCCATGGTCTAGCCCCAACTTACTCTTCCAGGCTCATTTTCCACTACTCTTTTCACTCAAAAAATGCTCTAGTAACAACAAAAGCACTTAATTCTCCCTGGACACAATCCACGATATGGGTCTATTTATACGTTTCTATGCCTTTATTTACTACAATGTCTCTTCTTCTTCTTGTCCATCTTAGATGACCAAATCTTGCTCACTCTCAAGACCCAAGACCCATCCATGAACCTTTTCTCAATATACCACCAACCCTTTAGAGAGATGGCTGCTCCCTTCTCAGGACATCCAAAGCATCAACTGGTCCGTTCTTCCCTCATTGGCTCATTTGGTATCTCCATGATGTATTTGTTTCCTGTGACTGCTACAACAAATTACCATAAGTTGGGGGGTTTAAAACATCATAAATTAATTTCTTCACTGTTCTGGGGGCTAGAAGTATAAAAGTAAGGTGTTGGTAGGGCCGAGCCTTTCTCTTAGTGTCTGGTGTTGCCAACAACTCTTGACTTGTAGACATATCACGCTAATCTCAGTCTCCATCATCACAAGGCATTTTCCCAATTTCTCTGTGTCTCTTCTCCTCTTATAAGAAAATTATTAAGCTATTATTGGATAAAGACCCACTCTAACCAAATATGACTTCATCTTAACTTGATTATACCTGCAAAGACCCTAGCCTAGTTTCTGCTTCCAAGATGGTGCCTTGAATGTACTGTCCTCCTGTAGCAGAAGGTAGAAGGGTGAAAGAGAGATGAACTCTGCTTAGATCCTAAGGGCTAGTATTTCAACACATCTTTTGGGGAAACACAATTCAATCAACGGTAATTGCATATATGACATATCACCCCTAATGGATAGCAAGCTTCTTGAAGGAAAGTTCTCTAGTTCATTCCTATTTTCCCTTCCCTGTATATGCTTTCACCTACCCTACCAAATATCCTAGGACAGTACCTAGGACAGAGAAAGAACTCATTTAATATGCTACTGTTCAATGAATAGAAAACTAAAGACGTATATGGAATGTAGCTAAGCACCAGTTCCCTTAACTAGCAGTAAAGCACAAAATTGTGTGATATGGTCCCTTCAGTGCAAGGAATTGGAAAGGTCATGAGGAAAGGAGGCCTATGAGGTCTGGAATGCACAGAGAAGCCTTCACGGAGGAAGAGTGCTTCTTAATAATTTGGATTCAGAGACAGAGAGAAAAGAGGTTGTAACTTTCCAAGTATGAAAACTGCATGAACAAAATATTGGAAAAATGAAAATTCACATTCACACACACAAATCTGTGTTGGTATAAACAGAACCCTAGACAACAGATCTAGAATAGAAGGTGAATATTGGGCAGAAATGGGAAATGACTGATCACTTGTTTTTGTTAGTTCAATGATCATTGTTTGGTCTCTTCTCTATTTTTCCTGCTTGTTTATGACTCCCTGGCTGGTTTCTAAATCTCTTTTCTGAGAGAAGATAATTTAGTTGGCAGCCAAATGTGCCCAGAGAACTCTGGACTTCATTCCCCTGGCACTAAACATCTTCTTGTGCTTGAGAGCAAGCTAGAAAGGGAGGATAAGGGCCACGGCTATGCTGCTTCCTAGAGTATCTCCAGTGCTTGCCAATGGAACAGGCTTAATAAGTATATCTTGAAGAATGAATGACAACAGAATAGCTGTATAAATGTACATATGTGTTTATCATTGGTCATTTTATCCCACTAACTATAAGTTCCTGATCACAGAAAACTAACCATCCCACAATATTACCTTTGGTTCTGAAACAGTATCAGTTGCTTATTTGGCATCATTTTTTATTACTTAGTCCTCAACCTTGTTTATATGATTAATCCATTATAAAGAACCTATGCTTGTATCTGTTTTATATTCAGTAAAACACAACATTTTCTTGATCAGCATTACATATGCCAAACAATATTAGTGCAGAACCTGCTTCTACTCAAATCCAAAGCAGATGATGAAGTTGCAAATGATGACCTTCATAAATTAGTTATTTAATTGAGATGTTAAAAAATTTCAAAAAAGTCTAAAAGCTAGAAAAAAGATGTGTGATTTTTTTCCCTATAACTTCCCCCAACTTCCTTCAGCAAACACACAATAAGTATATTAAACAAGCAGTATATACAGTTTGTGATTTTGTGCTGAGTGATATGCCCTTCTAATTAGTAGTATTAACATTGAAAACCTTTTTTTGACAAGCAACAGTAGGTTTTAGATGATATCATGCTTTATTTTTTTCCTTGTGAGAGAGGATTATTAAATTTTTATCTTGTGATTCAGAGAAATATTAAATCTCTTTCAAAAAAAATTTTTCCATAATTTTTTTGTTTGTTTGCTTGAGTCAGAGTCTCACTCCGTCACCCAGGCTGGAATGCAGTGGCACATTCACAGCCACCCCAGCATTGACACACGGGGGTCCAGCAATCCTTCCACTTCAGCTTTCCAAGTTGCCGGAACTACAGGTGCGCTACCATGCCCAGCTAATTTTTTGACTTATTGTAGAGATGCAGTCTCACCAAGTTGCCCAGGCTGGTCTCAGACCCGTGGGCTCAGGCAATCCACTTGTCTCAGCCTCCCAAAGTGCTGGGATACAGGCATAACTTTCTCAAATCTCATAACATGAGGTATGCATACTTCAGTGCCTCATCTAGTACCACTTGCCTTCATTGTGTACAGAAACTTAAGAAAATAAAAAATAATATTCTGATTGATAAGACTCACTATCCCTATCTCTATAGCAAGGATTTAGTGCCCAATTTCCACATACTAGGCAGAGTTTTTAGTACCTACAAGGTAGAGCATTAAGTTCTCTAATCACCATCATGATGTTGAGATAAAAATTATGCTTGCTATTATTTATACAGGAAGAATCTTGGCTAGCAGAGAATAAATAACTGGTCCAAGTCCACAAAGCTATTAATTCAGTTCTGGGTGACTCTGAAACATATGCACGCTTTGCTAAGTCATTCTGTATTTATTTTTTGAACTGAAAAAAAGGTAAACCATAAGAAAACTAACATGCTCAAGAACTGTTTCTGGGCTGAGGGCACATTCTACCCTGTCCTCAATACTTTCATCATGGCTATCCACAAGAGTCACTGAGCCCACAGACTGCATACAATTCAGAAGATCCTGAACATACACTGTCTTTATAGACAGTGCTATTTGTCTGAAGGTGTCTTACAGAATTCATATGTTGAAACTTAATCACCAGTGTGACAGTATTAAGACAAGGGCCTTTAGGAGATGATTAAGTCATGGAGACTCCACCCTCATGAATGGAATTAATGTCTCATAAAAAAGCCTTCATACAGAATTCACCCCTTGTTTTGCCCTTTCACCTTCTGCCATGGGAGAACACAGCATTCAAGGCATCATCTTGAAAGCAGAGACAAGGCTCTCACCAGACACCGGACTCCCTGGTGCCTTGATTTAGGACTTCCCAGGCTCCAGAACTATGATAAATACATTTCTATTATTTATAAATTTCCCAATTTGTGAGGTGATTGTTTGTTTGAGTCGGGTTCTCTCTCTGTCACCAGGTTGGAGTGCAGTGGCACAATGATGGCTTACCACAGCCTTGAACTTCTGGGCTCAGGCAATCCTCCCACCTGAGTAGTTGGAACTACAGGTGTATGCCATCCCACCTGGCTAATTTTTAAATTTTTTGTAGAGATAAGGTCTCACTATGTTGCCCAGGCTGGTCTCAAACTTCTTCTCTCAAGTGAACTTGCCCACCTTGGCATCCTCGCTGGGATTACAGGCATGAACCACCAAGCCCGGCCTGTGACATTTTGTCATAGCAGCAGGATGTACAAGACAACTCACCAAATTTACTTATTTATTTATTGTTCATTTTTTTTGAGTTGGAGTCTCACTCTGTCACCCAGGCTAGAGTGCAGTGGCACACTCCCAGTCACTGCAGCCTCGACCAGCTGGGCTCCAGCGATCCTTCTACCTCAGCTTTCCAAGTAGCTGGAACTACAGGTGCGTGCTACCACGCCCAGCTAAGTTTTGATTTATTGTAAAGACAGGGTCTCACCAAGTTGCCTGGGAGGGTCTCAAACCCTTGGGCTCAGGCAATCCACTCACCTCAGCCTCCCAAAGAGCTGGGATTATAGGCTGAGCCACCAAGCCCGGCCCAAATTCATTATCAAATAAATATTTTAATATTAGATAGCAGTACAACTATTTCTTTTACTTGAATTTTGAATGTTGGCTGATGTATTATACAAAAAAGTAACATCAGTTTTAGCTCTCATTTGTTTATTCATTCACTCATTCATCCTTTCTTTTTTAATAGCATACTGAATGTCCACCATGTGTGAGGTTTTATGTGAGACGCATACCATTTTTAAAACATGGTGCTTCCATCTAAGGAAGAGAGACTGAAATAATGGTCATCGTAAAATCTGCTGTTCAATTGTCATCATATTCTAATAAAATTGGAATCAGTGTCAGACCCATAAGATTTGTAGAGCAGAAGGCATACTCATGTTGGTATCGTTTCTTTTTGTTCACCCCCAGGTGGGCAGGTCCTCAGAGAGCCTTTCTATTCATTCAAAATTCATTCTTAAAGCTTTTCTTCATACCAAGGAGTTAAAGTTGAGATAATTAAAGTACCTCCCTTTCTAGAAATTTAGTGTCCAACTCAGATTTAAATACCCAAAATAGATAATGCAACAGAAGGAGCGTTTGGAATGACTAGGAGTGAATAAGGAATGTTTTTCTGAAAGGGCCAAAAAGCTTTTCTGATAGTCCTAAAATTATATAGCTTTTGCTGACTTTCATTGAAACACCAAAATAATGTCACCAAAATGTCTTTATTGGAGAAAAAAATACTGTTGGCTGATAGGAGGTAAAATCAGTTACTCAGGGATTATGGATTAAGTCAAGGGTCTGTAAATTATGACTCATGAGCCAAGTCCTGCCTGCCACTTGACTTCATAAATAGAGTTTTATTGAAATACAGTCACACCGATTCATTCATGTATTGTCTTGTTGTTTTTGCAGTAAAATAACAGAGCTGAGTCGTGGCAGAGGCCATATGGCAATGACTGAGATATTTACTATCTGACCTTTAAGAAAAAAGTTTGCCAATTCCTGGTCTCAGCCATCTGTCAGTTCTTCCCAAAGAGCCATCTTCCACTACCTATGAACTCTTATAACTGTCTGCTCTGTGAGTTTAGCTGGAGAACTCAAATAGAACCTGGATACCAGGGAGAGCAAGGTAACATTAATCTTATAATCACTCATGAACTGGGCTTGAAGCTGATGGTTACACTTAACAAATTTCACTTAGGTCTTTCTTTCTTTCTTTCTTTCTTTCTTTCTTTCTTTCTTTCTTTCTTTCTTTCTTTCTTTCTTTCTTTTTTTCTTGAAAATATAGTTTATTCAGAAAGCAAATTAGAGAGAGAGAAAGAGAGAGGAGATTCACCTCCCTAAGGTAGGGGAGGGGGCCAAAGCCAGGAAACATGGCTTAGTGATAGCTCAAAAAGCACACGGCCACACCAGAATCTAGTAATGGCCATGGCCATGGTAATGGCCTACTTAGGTCTTTTCAAGGACAAAGTCCTTGAATAGTTTGGGCTCAAAGGACTCTTTCATATAGATAGATGCGTATCATTGAAAGAGTAGACAATCACACAGAAATAAATGTAAATTCTGGCTTTGCTCCTTGTCAACTCTGAGATTGCTGGCTCTTTCTCATCATGGGAGCTCAGAGTAAGTCTCACACCCCTAGTAGCCACAAGACTCCCAGTAATAGGATTTCACTCATTTCCTTCCCTCGGAACACTTATCTCACGTCATTTTTGTACACTCATATCTGTAATTATTCAATTAATATTTGTCTCCCATACACTGTAACACCTATGATAATTATCACTATGTTCATTTCTTGGTTCCTAACATAATTATGTTTGGGACAGAGAACTGATTCTTAATAATTATGTGCTGACTGATACTTCTTGTCAATCTTGCAACAAATATTTTTGCTACTTACCATGTATAATATTAAGTTGTGCTTCCAGGCTTCCTCGGAGCCCAGCATTGGGCCTTGGATTTACCAGGAATTCAATGACTACTCTTCTGTAAGGTGAATGTCCAACCAAGTTTGATCTAACAACAGCTGACTGGAGACACCATTGCCAGTATTTACTTTACAGATGATGATGTCACCTAGTAGTGTCAACAAACTTGGTGACAGCTGTTATTTCACATGAGTGATAATATTTTCATCCCCATATCCTTCTAAAATAAAGGGTCAGTGGACTGTTAAAACAGCATGAACGAAACTACTACCAGATGTCAATTCTTTCTTGTCACCCAGGAATCACTTCTGCTGTCTTCCAATAGTTCACTGTACCTTTCTGAATGTGCACTTTGGAGATACTGAGATTAGTCTGAGAATTGTAGTGGCAGACAGTACACTTACACCAATTTCCATGACAATAAAGGCTTACAAAATAATATCACCACAAAGGAGATTAGAAGATCTGATGCTTGTAGCAGCAGTGAGAAGGAAAATGTAGAAATTATCTATCTAATACTTATCAAAATAGGTCTGTGGAAGAGTAGTGCTGTGACAGCCTCCGGGAAGGAAGAGTTCTATGAGCAAGAAAATTTGGGGGAAAACTGGAAATGGATCCAACTTGAAGACAGATAAAGTATGTTACCTGGTTCAAAACTTTGACAAAGTCCTGTGTTATAAAAATACAATACAGCTTGACCCGGAGTGGTAGAGATCACTAGTGTTCACTCACATCTGAATGTGTCTATCATTCCTGGACGAATGGAAGGTTCACAGCCTCTTGACACTAGTCAGGGCCCTGTGATTAGCTGCAACTGATGAGATATGAATGGGAGTGACATGTGCCACTTCCATGCTGTGGCAGAGGAAAGTTCTGTGTGACCTCCCAGCTCTCTCATCTCCCAGGAGGAGATCATGGGCACCATGTCATTACAATGGCAGAGTCATGACATGCAAGTGATGTTGATTACTAAGTCACCACATGGAAGCTAGCTGCCCTAAAAAGTTCTGCCTCTGCCAGAGGACTTTCCATAAACAAGAAACAAACCTTCTTCAAGTTAAGCCGTTGAGATCTGGAAAATAATTTGCTACCACAATACAGCCTATGCCAATACACTAAGTGTTTTCTAGACTCAGTTGACCACAGCTTTCTTTATCCTAATAAAGATAATAAATATCATAGAAAATTATTGCAAGGAAACATTTTGGAAATCAATATGCCATCTAAAATAGAGTTTTCCCAGGAACACAGCTGTAGCATTCTGAATTATCAGCCGCAGTGATTTCTTTCTTCCTCCCTCCCTCTTTGTCTCTCTCCTTCTCTCTCTTTTTCTTTTGAGTCAGAGTCTCACTTCATCTCCCAGGCTGGAGTGCAGTGACACGTTCATACTACTACAGCCTCAACTTGCTGGGCTCAGGCAATCCTTCCACCTCAGCCTTCCAAGTAGCTGGAACCACAGGCATGCGCCACTACACCTGACTAATTGTTTTTAACGTTATTGTAGAGATGAAGTCATCAAGTTGTCCAGGCTGGTCTCAAACTCCTGGGCTCAGGAAATTCTGTTGCCTCGGTCTCCCAAAGTGGGATTACAGGCATGAGCTGGCTGGCAGTGATTGCTTTCTTTTTTTTTTTTTTTTTGAGTTGGAGTCTCACTCTGTCACCCAGACTGGAGTGCAGTGGCACACTCATGGCTACCCCAGCATCGACCTGCTGGGCGCTGGTGATCCTTCTGCCTCAGCCTTCCAAGTAGCCAGAACTACAGGCATGTGCTACTGCACCCAGCTAATTTTTGATTTTACTGTAGAGACGAGGTCTCGCCAAGTTCCCCGGGCTGGTCTTGAACCTGCAGGCTCAGGCAATCCACTCACTTTGGCCTCCGAAAGTGCTGGGATTACAGGCTGAGCCACCAAACCCGGCCCCGCAGTGATTTCTTAAACAAGCAAATATCTACTTCAACCTGTAAAAGAGAGAAAGTCTATTCAAAAGTGGAAGAGTGGTAATAGACACCAGGTAACTGGGTTGGAAATCCAAAAGCTAGCGTTTTCTCTGCTTCTGTTTCTCTCACTAACTTTCTCAGTCCTGCAGATAAAATGTTGTCTCTTCCCTCAACATTTTATATAGTAAGCATTTATTGAAAGCATCATGAGGGCACCACAAGATAAAAGCCACATTTGTGATTTACACTACCCTCTTCCTCCCTCATTACCCATTCTGGTGGGGCATCTTTTCAAAGCATGCACTGCCTGTCTTAGTCTCTTGGCATTTACCTCAGTTTCCCTGTGTTGATTGATATCCATTCACTTCTGCAGAACAAAGGCTTGAAATGACTTGGCTTCCTAAATCTTCCAATATTTAATTGCCATGCTTGGAATCCCAGAACCCCTGGCCCTGGCCACAGTCCACTGAATCAAGATCATGTTGGGAGCCAAAGGTTGCAGCAGCAAACCACAGGGACACTGGAGCCTTGTGGTGACCTGTCCCAAGAGACCTTCCGACAGGGATGCTAGACACTGGGTTCTAGCATCCTTAAACCTTACTACACCGAGACCTTACTACACCATCTCTTGAAAAGCTTGAAAGTCAGAAAGATAGCCAGGCAAGCCAGAGTAAGAGAAGAAACGATTGCAATCAGAGTGGAAACACAGATGTATCATTGGCAGAGCTTTGTGAAAAGTCTACCTTGTTAGAAAGCCAATGACGCTCTGAGCCAATGAAGGTACTGTGCACCTTCAATGATGCTCCAGGTCTCCATGGCTCCTTGCTGTGTGCCAACACGGGGACAATTGCCAGAATGTTCTCATACTTCCTCTGATGTAACCTGAACCCAGCTCAGGTACCTTCTATTACAGGTTGCTTGAGAGAAGTGATTGGTGCTAATCATTTTATGGAGCCCCCATAGTGCCAGCCACAGAGCCTTGTACATAGTAGATGCACAACTAATTAATAACAGAAATATTTACTGAGATACCTACTCAATCTTCAGGTGAAGATAGCACTTAATAAGGCAGAAAGTTTCCTGGACTTTCAGAGCTCATACACTAATTCTAATTCCAATCCTTGATCGGTTTGGTGAGAAGAATATTAAACACTTTTATTTGTAACATGTGGACATAATTTTAATGTAGAAGACAAGAAGATATAGGCAACTGAAGAACTATTTGTAGCACCAAGAATAAAACTCTTCCTTCTTTAATAACTACTCCTACTGTGTGCCAGGTACATGACTGGGTGTTTATACATGTGTCCTCATTTAATTCTCCCAAGATTCCCAAGACAGGGATGTCATGATTCTGATTTCACAGGTGAGGAAATGGAAGCTCAGAGTTTAAATAATTGCCCAAAGTCTCCCAGTGAGTGGGTTATAGAGTCATAATTCAAATTCAGTTTCTCTCATCTCTTTCTGATTCTAAGTTTGTGCTCATCCCACTGTGCTACATTTAGGAGAAAAAGATGAGCTTTTTAGCTAGAAAACAAAGAAGTGACAGCTCGGTGGAAAAGCACACTGTTGTACCATATTTTCACTCTGTGCAATTCATAGTCATCTGACAGTAGAAGATTATTTTCCAGGGTGATTTTCTCATAGAGCAAGGAAGGAAAAGTAATGACTATCCGGTTCTACTTCTATCTTTACATTTTGGCAAGAAAAGAAAAAAGAAAAGGCAAGATTATATTGAATATTGTGTTTTAAGACAATTACAAATATTTAATGGAAGATAACCTTGTCTCATATATTACTTTCTACAGAAAAAGGTCCAAATGTTTGCCATAAAAATTTTCCTGCTTACCATCACTAAAACCAATTTCTGTTCATTATTTGGGAAAGTATAAGAAATCAATATCAATCTGTTTATTCTATAATTGAAGTTGCACAATGTGTTATGTTTTCCTGCTCTGATGATGTTGCAAAAACTAAGCACCGAAAAATGATGGAATTATTATTTCTTTAAAAAAGAAAACAGATATTATCCTATTTTAGAGGTCACATTTGGATATTTATAATAATTCCATTGTCTAATATTTTAGTTTTTTGTTTTTTTTTTTTTTTAAGCAAGACTTGAGAAGATAGAAAAGCTCCCAAAGTGGGAGGGGACCTGAGGGGGTTGCCCAGTATTTAAGTGTTTTAAGAGTAACAGTTGGCTGGGTTCAATGGCTCAGCCTGTAATCCCAACACTGAGTAACTGAGATGAGTGGATTGCCTCAGCCTGTGGGTTCGAGACCAGTCTGGCAACTTGGTAAGACCTCGTCTCTATAATAAATAAAAAAATTAGCCAGGCATGATAGTGCACGCCTGTTGTTCCGGCTACTTGGAAGGGTGAGGTGGAAGGATTGCCAGAGCCCAGCAGGTTGATGCTGGAGTGGTGGTGAGCGTGCATGCCACTGCACTCCGGCCTGGGGGAAGGAGTGAGATTCCAACTCAAAAAAAAAAAAAAAAAAAAAAAAGCTACTGAAGTCACTATAGAACAACAAACATAGAATATTACCAACATCTATTTGACAATAAAATTCAGTAATCATTCAGCAATTAAAAGAAGTCAAGCCCTGAATCATACTACAATATGGATGAACTTGAAAACATTATGGTAAGTGAAAGAAGCTGTACACAAAGATTATGTATTGCATGAGCTCATTTATATGAAATGTCCAAAGTAGACAAATCCATAGAGACAGGAAGTAATTCTTGGTTTCAAGACGATGGGGGAGTTAGGATAGGGAAATAGGAAGTGAAGGGTAGCGAGTACTTCTGGGGGGGAGGGTGACCAAAATATTCTGCAATTGGTTGAGAAGACGGTTGCACAATTCTGTGAATATACTTAAAACCAATGAACTGTAGATATTAAATGGGTGAACTGTATGGTATGTGAATCATATCACAATTATATTAAAAATTATATTTAAAAAGAGTCACCCTGTAATCGCAGCACGTTGAGAGGCCGAGGTGAGGGGATTGCCTGAGCCCATGGGTTCAAGACCAGCCTGGGCAACTTGGCCAGACCTCATTTCTACAATAAATCAAAAAATTAGCCAAGCTTGGTAGCACACACTTGTAGTTCTGGCTACTTGGAAGGCTGAGGTGAGAGGATCGCCTGAGCCCAGGGAGTCGATGCTGGGGTGGCCGTGAGTGTGCCACTGCACTCCAGCCTGGGTGATGGAGTGAGACTCCGACTCAAATAATAATAATAATAATCACCAACAGGGCTAAATGGCCGCCTCTCCTTCAATCACTCTTCTTATCCTTGGGGCTTCTCATCCTTTGTGTTCCTTCCTCTGGCTCCTGTGATGTGCCAGGATCCCACACACACCAGGCTTTTACACATACTGCTCCTGCTATTCCCACTGTTCACCCTCCTACCTCTGCTGTTACCTCTCACCCACCACATGTTGCTCAGACCCTGGTAAACTTTTACCCTTGAACATCACATTGCAGCTTTTATGTGATCAGAGGAAGTCTTCCATGACTCTCCCCAGAAAGCACTCACAATCACCAGATGCACCTACATATTTATTTAGGCTTTTATTTTGAAGGTGTTTCTACTTTTTCTTACCTTGTTCCTCCAACTGGATACACAGGAACTGGCACATGCTCAAAAAATATTTGAAAAATAAATACATTATTTAGTCAAATTTTTAAACCAGAAAAGCCTTCTATATTCCCCTTCTCCCAATCTGCATTTTCTATCAAAGAAATATAGTTAGAACTTCTTCTAAAAACTTGCAAATAGACTGGGCACTGTGGCTTACACTTGTAATCCCAGAGTTTTGGGAGGCCAAGATGGAAGGATTGACTGAGGCCAGGAGTTCAAGACCAGTCTGGGCAACATAGCAAGACCTCCTCTTTACTGTATCTACCAACAAATAAATATAAACTTGCATATAAACTGTTTATTCTGAGTTATACTAATGAAACCATTGGTATTACCCAAGCACAAAACAGATTTTTTTTTCCCAGTGATTTCTTCCAGAAGATAAATGTCCTCAAGGAAAATAACCAACAGAATTTCAAAGACAATTTGTGACTGAAGAAAGAAATGTCTTTTCTTTATATGAACAGGGTTTGTTTGTTTTCTGTATGAGCCTTCCTTTTGTTTTGTTCCAGGCATAATCACTCAGCAGATATCTCCATAGCCCAGCCGTGTGCAGATGGAGAGTACAACAGTTCAAATGCAGCCTCACAAAGGGCACAAAAACTGTGTTCAAATGCAGTTACTTGACTCCTTAAAGTTTCAGTTTCCTCATCTGTGACATGAAAACAATACAAACTTCATGGTGTTGTTCTGAAAACTAAATGAAACGCACCTGGAAAGTGCTTAGCATAGAACCTGATCAACACATACACGATGATGTCAAGGCAATAAATTCATTCTACCTTATAAATAATTATAACCCAAGATTGAAAACAATATTGTTGCTAGGAATTAATCCTACTCATAACCCTTGCCAAAGTTCTCCAATATCACCATGTAAGAGTGTTTTCTATTATAAACAGCGTTGTTTGTAATAGATTAAAAAAACAAATAAGGGACAATGAAAATATTCAGGAAGACAGGGTTGATTAATTAAATTATCGTGTTGCCCATATGATGTGATAGAATGTGGCTGTTAAAAATATGAAGCAGGTTATTTTAAAACAGAGACAGTACAGCCTATTCTCAGCTCCCTCTGTCTTGTCTAAGGTTTTTGGTTTTATCTTAAAGAGAAAGCAATGGCATTCTTTGTTTAGTCTTCAAAACTACTCAATAAAGATGTTTATATACAAAAATTAAGAGAAGGTACATGTTCTCAGTTGATAGCTGAAGATCTTTCAGATATATTACTAAGTGGAGAGAAAATAATAAAATCAAATGTGTATATGAAAGTACATAAAAATAAGGCCATGTAGTCTGTCACTGGTAGTTGGAAAAATTAGGGTAGTTTTGTGTTTTATTTATTTATTTATTTGAGTATGAGGGTCTTACTCTGCCACTCAGGCTGGAGTGCACTGGAATAATCATGGCTTACCACAGTCTCAACCTTCTGGGTCAGGTGATCCTTCCGCCTCAGTCTCCCATGTAGCTGGGACTACAGGCACATGCCACCACACAGGTTGATTTTTTTTATGTTTTTTGTAGAAACAGGGTCTTGCTATGTTGCCCAGGCTGGTTTCCAACTTCTGGGCTCAAGCAATCCTTCTACCTCAACCTTCCAAAGTGCTGGGATGGGTGAGAGCCACCACATTCAGCCTGAATCAGGGAATGTAAAACATTTGGGCAAGTGGAGATGGAAAAACCTGAGAAGGGAATTACAGAGAGAGGGAGCCAGGTCTTGGAGGTGGAACGATTATGGCTATGCCCAGGGAGAGGTAAGAGATTGTAGCTGCCACAAGAAGAGTTTGAGAAAGTACATAAGTAGCAGGAGTTGAAATTTTTATTTTATCTTATTGTTTTAGAGAAAGAGTCTCATTCTGTTGCCCAGGCTGGAGTGCAGTGGTGTGATAATAGCTCACTGCAGTCTCAAACTCCTGGGCTCAAGCAATTCTCTTCTCTCAGCCTCCCTATTGCTGGGTCTACAGGCATGCCCAGCCCAGTAAATTATATATATAATACCACCATACCCAGTCTATATATATATATACACACACACACACACACACACACACACACACATTTTTTTGTAGCGACAGTCTCAAGGCTGTGGCTTATCTTGAACTCGTGCCCTCAAGCAAGAGATTTAAGACATGAGTTAGGCCATCCATTGCATAGAGCTTTAAGTGCCAAATCTAGACATTAGACTTTATCTAGTAGGCCTTGGGAAGTTGAAGAAGATTAGTAAAGAAAGTAATAATATGAAGAGTGTCAAGGAAGGACTTGCAACTAGGAGTAGAAGGAAAAAGGATGAAGTCAAGCTAGCTGGATGTTACCATGGTACCTCAGTTTTCCCACTGAATTTTACAACTGCCATGTTGATACAGCTTTAGTTCTACTCTGATATAATTAATGCGTTTGCCACTTCATATGAAATAAGTCACGTGAATGGAGTCAGTGATTCCTTTCCACAATTCCTGACAGATGTTTCACATTCCCAAATTACTGATCTTCACTCAATAATCAAATTCTTAGCAGATATTATTTTTCAAAGAAACATCATTTTGCCTGTTAAATGAAAGGAAGTTAGATAATTAAAACATTTCTCTAAGTAATGCATTTTAAATGAAAGGCTTTTTTCAGCCTTTGGAAGAAAGAATATCAAAAACTAAACTGAAACCCCAAAAAACTCAAATTAATATGTTAATTCTGTCAACAGTCACGGTTCTGAGTCCAAGCCTAGGAGTAATATAGCGTGTGGTGATTTACCACTCCCTAGCTATCATTTTAACTACAGTTTTTGGAATCACAAAATAAATGTCTGAAGTGACATTTTTTCCACTCCTTCAATGTGAAATATGCAAGTATTAGAATTTCTCTGTTTTGTTTTAAAGATCGGTTTATTATACCAGGAGACATCAGTGATTTTCATTAAATATGTCAAATAAGATTGAGTTAGGGAAACAGATGATGGATTAATGTACAGTAATTTTGTCTTTATGGTGACAAATTTAATGTCTCTCTGGACATTAAAAAAAAATGAACCTTCTGAATTACAGGTAAATGAAATTAAATGGTTAAAATTCAATGAAACTCTGGGAAAAATTATGTCAACTGTAAAGATTCAAGTTTCCTATTTATTTGTTACACTTGAGAAATTGCCATCAGTTCTTTGGTAAAAAAAAAAAAAATGAAAAGTCTGTGTATGAATGCTGAAGTAGGTCCATAAAAAACAGAACTTGCTATGAGAGACAAAATTACACATATTGCAAACTTCCAGAAGCTAAAGAGTTCGTTTCTCACAACCTGGCCTAGTGCTCGACACTTACTAGATGCACTGGAGAAATGTACCAAATGGAAGGACAGATGGATGATGTAAAGATGGAGGAAAAACAGAGCAATAAATGAGTACCATTCCACTCTACAGTCCTCATCCCCTATTAAAAATAATTCACCAATACACATATACACAAGCATATAATATTAAAAGATGACATACATCTTTACAAAAATAAATATACAGTGCCTATGCTAAACCCATATGAGATTCATATATATCAGTATAGAATATCGACCTACCTCTGTCTCTAAACACACACATACTAAAACATATGTATATAGTTATATCTGTTTATTTACACAACACTGAGTTGGGCAACCGCTTTCAGGTCCCCTCCTGTTTTGGGAGCTTTTCTGTTTTCTTTCTTTCGTTCTTTTTTTTTTTTTTTTTGAGTGGGAGTCTCACTCGGTCGCCCAGACTAGAGTGCAGTGGCCACTCCTGGCCACCGCAGCCTCGACCTGCTGGGCTCCGGCGATCCTTCCGCCTCAGCCTTCCGAGTAGCCGGAATTACAGGCATGCGCTACCACGCCCAGCTGATTTTTTGATTTATTGTAGAGATGAGGTCTCACTGCCCAGGCGGGTCTCAAACCCGCGGGCTCAGGCAATCCACCCACCTCAGCCTCCCAAAGGTGCAGGATTACAGGCTGAGCCAACGAGCCCAGCTCTGTTTTCTTAATAAATCCTACTTTCAAACAACAACAACAACAAAACCCACTGAGTTGGAAATCCTTTTAAAGATATACAAATGCTAGTTGTGGGAAATAATAAGAGATAGTATAGGTATAAAACACTTTCAATTTTAACAGATATTATTAGAAATTGGCATCCTTAATAATGTAGTACTATAGGCATTGCCGTGAAGTCAGGAAAACATGAGAATTTTCCACTGCCACAAGTAGGATATTAACACTAATTTAAATGTTAACATGAACGTCAAGAGAGATTATAATTCATTTTTTCTTTACAACAAATGCTATATAATTATTACTAATGCAATAATTCAAGAAAAGATATAAAAGTCATACAAATAAGAAATAAAAATATGATAACCTTCTTAGAAAAACATGTTCATTTTTGAAATGTCACTGAAATAGATAATATGTCAGGGTAATATAGGTAAATGTTTCTCAATAATTATATAAAAATAAATGGACATGTTATACATCAGAAATAACTAAAGAAAATGTAATGGATAAAATACTCCACTTATAGTAATAAAAACCCTGAAATATCTAGTAATGTCCTTAAAAGACATTAAATATGTAGACATGTAAAGACATTCTAATATGTAGAAATATTGTGGGAAAAATTAGAAAACAAACAAATGGTAAATACAAAATTATATAAACTAGAGGAAAACGTAAGAAATAAACTCTATAACTAGTTGTAAAGAAAGTCTATCTATAACTTAAAATTGATTTGCAATAAAAGACTGATGAATTCGACTATATAAAAAAGCTTTTCATGGGGAAAAATACTAACAGTAAAGTCAAAACACAAATAAAAAATTAGGATATATTTGCAATAATACCTCTATTATGCAAAGAATATTTAATATTAAATATTGAGGGAAAAATAAAGCCCAAAAAATCTTACAGAAAAGCAGGCAAAAGACATTTTACAAAAAGAGTTTAAAGTGGTTCCTAAACATATGAAAAATGTTGAATTTAACTTATATTAAGAGAAAAGTAAATTTCTTAACCATAAAATCAGCCCAATTCAAAAGCTTGACAACATACTTTATGCGGAAGGCTATGGGAAAACAGGCACTCCCATAGATTGCTGGTGGAAATTCAAGGGTAAAACCCCAGTGGATAAAAAATATGCACATGAGTAGCAAGCTCCTTATGCTTCATTGTTTGATTCAGCAATCATATATAACCAAACATATACCTCCAACAATACAGATATATGTCAAATGTCATTTATTTCTGCATTATGCACAGTTGCAAAATACTGGCAGTTATCTTAAACACCTACATATGGGTGATTGGTTGAATAAACTATGGTACACACACGAACGGGAAGCCCAGCAGCTACAAAAAAGAATAAGAAAGAGTTCTATGAACTGCATGGAGAGTGACTTTCAAGATACGCATGGAGAGTGACTTTCAAGATATACTTAAGTAAAGTACATGAGAGTAGATAGTGTTAGAAGCAAGAGGAAATCAGAAAACCTATGTGTAGCTGCTAAGTTTTGTGAAAAGAAAAGTAAATCAGAAACCAACAAAATTTGTTATCATCTATAAATGAGTGAATAGGGACTACAGGTTTGAAAGGATAAAGGGTAGGATGACCCTTCAAAACTATACTTTTTTTGGTATGATGTTGACTTTTGAAATCTTGATAATATCCTACATATGCAAAAAAATAAAATTAAATCAGCAAAAATCGAGATAAAACTAAATGCAAACAGAAACAAATTGAACCAAACTGCCTTTTAAATTAATAACAATGCTCCTGAGGGAAGCACAAATAAATCCAGTGGAGCAAAAAAACTGAAATCAAATGTTTAACTTTTTTTTTTAGAAAGTTTGTGTTTTTATAGAGATATGGTTCTAAAACTATTTAATGTGTACTGTAGAACTGAGCAAATGAGTAAATGAGTTGATACAAATAAAACGCATAAACAAACATACATGCAGACTCACACAGCCACTGCACTCCAGCCTGGGTGAAGGAGTGAGACTACAAATTAAAAAAATTTTTTTTTTCAAAATAAGAGTTAATAAAAGAGAGGATTCTACATTTTATTGGAAAAAATAGACATTAAGAAAAGACAAGGAATTTTTTTTTTTTTGAGTTGGAGTCTCACTCTGTCGCCCAGGCTGGAGTGCAGTAGCATGCACGCTCACAGCCATCCCAGCATCGACCTGCTTGCTGCGCTCCTGCGGGATCCGAGGATCCTTCCGCCTCACCCTTCTGAGTAGCTGGAACTACAGGCGCGTGCTGCCATGCCCAGCTAATTTTTTATTTATTGTAGAGACGAGTTCTCGCCAAGTTACCCAGGCTGGTCTCGAACCCGCGGGCTCAGGCAATCTGCTTGCCTCAGCCTCCCAAGTGCTGGGATTACAGGCTGAGCCACTGAGCCCTGCCGACAAGGAAACTTTGAAAGAACAAAATGTCAAGAAAAGTCATGCTCTACTGGATAGTGAATCTCATTATAAATATTTCAAAAATTACAATGTCATACTACTTCAAGGATTGATGAACAGATCAAAGAAAGAGAACTAAAGATCCAAAAGGAAAATCTATAATTATATATGTTAAAGCAGTAATTTCTATCTTTTGGCAAAAGACTAATCTTTTTTTTTTTTTTCTTTTTTTTTTCTTTTTTTGCAGGATTCATGGCAGTTTTTATTATTCATTACATGTTGAAAGAAAAGTTTTATCTATTAAAAAGTACAATCAACCTGGTGCAGTGGCACATACCTGTAAGGATTAGTGTTTTCAATAAGTAATGTTAGAAGTATTTTCAACCTATTTGAGAAAAACTTAAGCTAGACTCTTATCTCATAAACAACCAAAACCAGATTTCTGATACAAATAAAAAGCAAAAACAAATAAGCATACATGCAGACATACACAGCCACAAACACATAAAATGAAAGAAAAATATTAAAGAATTGAGTGTCTTTTAAAAAATACAAATAAATGATACTACTGTTAAAGAATATATCAGTTATTCTGACATAGAAATTAAAACTGGATGTATGCCATAGATAAAATACCATAGATAAAATTAAGGGAAAATAAAACAATTAGAAAAAATATTCATATCAGTTATGGCAAAACAAAGGTAAATCTTAACATTTAAAAAGGCAAACATACTTCATATAAAAATAGGCAAAAAACATAAAGAATCAGTTTGTAAAGAAAAAAAAATAATGGCCAGCAAATCCCCAAAAATGTTTAAATATTACCCTAATCAAAGAAATAAAATTTAAATACTGACACAATTTTTCATTATTAAATTAACAATAATTTTAAAAGAAAAACTTATCATTTATGTTCATAAAAGCACAGGGAAACGTGCATTCTATAAATACTAATGAAAGGATAAGCTAGTACAAATGCTCCTGGGTAAAACGTGACAATATGTACCAAGACCTTGAACATTTTTTAATATCACTATGATTTTAAGTTCTATAAAAACCTGAAGAAAAACAGCAATATTTGAAAAACACCTAATAGTCCAGCTACATAGCAAAAGAAAAGCATTGTAAGGCCATATATACATGCATACACACACACACACACACACACACACACACACACACACACACACACACACTATGCAATGCTATAAAACTATTAAAATAAAACTTTTTATTTTTTATTTTTTGAGTTGGAGTCTCACTTTTTGTCGCTCAGTCTGGAGTGCAGTGGCATGCTCACGCCACCGCAGGCTTGACCTACTGGGCTTAGGCAATCCTTCCCCCTCAACCTTCCAAGTAACTGGAACTACAGATGCACACCACAATGCCAGGCTATTTTATTGTGATTTATTGTAGAGATGAGGTCTCACCAAGGCCCAGGCTGGTCTCAAACGCCCAGACTCAGGCAATCCTCTCGCCTCGGCCTCCCAAAGTGCTGGGATTACAAACCGAGCCACTGAACCCGTCCAAAATAAAGCTTTAATGGAGGTTGAATGATACAGAAAATACTGTCAACTAAAACATTCGTAAAATTATCTGTCTCCATATATGTATATATTAAATGATCTTAGTCAAGGGATATAACACTTTTTTTATAGTTTTAATATATTAAACTTTCATTATATATCATTTAGTTATTTAAGACATGTCATATATCACGTTACAGAAACTATATTAATAGTGATTTTCATATCAGAATGTGATCATTACCTTAAGATTAGTTCAAAAAATGGCATACATCATTTCATAGCAGTCTTAGCATTTGAGAAGGTTATTTTAAGTTGAGGACACTAACTAAAACTAATTAAAAATATGGATATAACACTTAAAGCATAGATATGTATGAATATACACACATCTTGAAGCCTATATACGGATAATCACTAAAATGTCACTACTGACTTCATTGGATGGTGGCATTAGAGGCATTTACATTTTGGTCCCTATTCAATTTTGATTCGTTCAAGTTATCCACACTAAAATGACAATTATCATAACACATGAAAAGTTTTGTGATAAATTTTTTTTTTTAGTTGGAGTCTCATTCCTCACCCAGATTAGGGTGCAGTGGCACACTGACAGCCACCCCAGCATCGACCTGCTGGGCTCTGGTGATCCTTCTGCCTCAGCCTTCCAAGTAGCTGGAACTACAGGTGTGTGCTACCACGACTGGCTGATTTTTTTTTTTTATTTATTGTAGAGACAAGGTCTTGCTAAGTTGCCCAGGCTGATCTCGAACCCGTGGGCTCAGACAATCCACTCGCTTTGGCCTCCCAAAGTGCTGGGATTACAGGCTGAGCCACCAAGCCTGGCCTGATATATATTGTTTTATGGTGTGTTTCATGTTTATGGCTCATTCACATAACTGGGAAACCCAATCTATATACATCTCCCATGATAGCCACTAGGGTTCAGCAAACTTTTTAAAGTTTCACATAGCAGGCCGGGCTTGGTGGCTCAGCCTGTAATCCCAGCACTTTGGGAAGGCGAGGCGAGTGGATTTCTGAGCCCACGGGTTCGAGACCAGCCTGGGCAACTTGGTGAGACTTTGTCTCTACAATAAATAAAAAATTAGCCAGGTGTGGTAGCACCCGGCTACTTGGAAGACCAAGGTGGTAGGATCGCCAGAGCCCAGCAGGTCTATGCTAGGGTGGCCATGAGCGTGACACTATACTCCAGCCTGGGCGACGGAGTGAGACTCCAACTCAAAAAAAAAAGTTTCATATAGCAAGACCCCACCAGGATATGCATGTTTCATTACCTGTCTAAAATTTAAAACATTCTAAATTCTGAAACATCTGGCCTGAAGGATTGTGGATAAGGGACTGAAGATTACAAACTTGTATTATTTAATATCACAGGGCCATTATAAGGATTTAATAAGTAAAGTGTCTAGTTCGGTATCCAGAATAGAGCGGATGTACAAAACATATTAATTTCCTTCTCTCTCTCTCTCTCTCCCTCTCTCTCTCTCTCTCTTTATCCCTATATCCCTGCATGTGTTTTTAAAAAGCCACCATGGTAAAGATGCTTAAAAATTCACGTTTTTGGCTGGGCACAGTGGCTCACGCCTGTAATTCCAGCACTTTGGGAGGTGGAGGTGAGAGGATCATCTGAGTCCAAGGATTCGAGACCAGTCTAGGAAAATTGGCAAGACTGTGTCTGTACAATAAATCAAAAAATTAGGTGGGCATAATGGCGCATGCCTGTGGTTCCAGTTACTTGGAAGTCTGAGGTAGAAGGATTGCCTGAGCCCAGCAGGTTGAGCCTGCAGTAGCTGTGCCACTGCACTCCATCCTGGACAACAGAGTGAAACTCTGTCAAAAAAAAAAAAGCATGTTTTTAATTATCAAACTTTTAAAGGCTTTCACTAAGATATTAAGAGTAATCATTACTGATTTGATGGTGAAATGAAATAGATTATGATAAAGTTATGCTAATGAGCCATAAAGATGAAACAAGCCATAACAATATCAGTAACATAATATTCTAGAAAAGGCAGTAAGGAGTAGTAGTTAAAAACATGAGCTTTGGTATCAGACAGATCTGGATTCAAGTCTTGGCTCTCCTTGTGACCATCTGCATAGCAGTGAGTTACTTGGATAAGTAAGTTAATTTCACCAAAACTCAGTTTTTTAAGCTATAGAATAGACCTTAAAAGTGTGCCTCCATTCCAGTTTTGTGCCAAAGATGAAATGAGATAATGTATGCAGAGCACTTAGCACTATGCTTGCCAAATTACTATGTGATAATAGTAAATAATTTAATAACTGAAGCTGTTGTTATTACAGATTAAAGTTACAGTTGACTAGCTACTATAATCACCTAGATACCATAATTCATTAGACATCAACTATGTGAAAAATTATTTCAGTCTCATGTTTGATTATGCAGTAAGTAACAATATATTTATAAAGTTAATTTATACATTAATTGGATGTTAACACCAACAAACAGGTTGTAAGAGTTGCCTAATATATTTTGACATGTTAACAGCTTTCAGACATATTCTCACACTAAATTATAATTCTGTAAATATTTAATCTGTCAAAAGCCAAAAAATAATTACTGTATTAGATTTGCAACTGTAAAATCCTAACCCAAAGATTAAGATGCTGTTTAATAAACAGAAAATCTAATTGCTGTTTTGTGCAGAATCTCCATAACAAGCCCAAAGTTATGATAAGTATCATTTATTCACTCCATCTAAACTTGGGAAAAATTAAGAAACCAATGACGCACATTTGATTTTACACATTAGCACATTTTAATTAAATCTCTCAGAGTCTATAATAATATATGTGGATCTAATTAACTAACTCATCAAGCTTGTAAGTAGACCAAAGAGTAAAATATTTGAACTTAAGCAAAGCAAGATCATTAAAAGGGAAAAATGTGTCAAAACTGTTTGAATCTGTAAGGAAAACTGGCCTTTTTGTCCATCTTTATTCTTAGCTGTCTGCTAAAAAACATTTTTATTTAAAGAAGCCTGAGAATGTGCATTTCAAAGGTAGTAGACTGACCGTGTAGACAGCTGTTAGCCTATGAATAGACAGCGATTCAGAAGTTCAGTGGTGTCAGAGCCAACCATAACTTGGAGGACAGATTAGACCAGGTCAAGAGAACAATAAAGGCTTGCCAAGCAGAAACTGTCAAGTTTAAAAAATATATGTAAAAGATAAGAGTAGGAAGAAGCAAGTGGATTTTGGTGGCATCTGGACTAGCTTTAACCTACTTGTTTCTTTATTCAAATACTTCTATATGTATCTAATGTGTGCTGAACATTGTATTAGCAATCAATATCTAGGATGTCTGGCAACAGAGAATATGTGGACCGATCCTTGTAAGTATGATCCAAAGAAAACAAGGATTAATGTTTCCTGAAATCTGGGATGGAAGGAAAAGGACTAAATTCACAGCCACAAGAAGGGCCCATCAGTAGTAAGAAAGTAAAGCTAGCCACTTGGCCAAGGTCCTAAACAGGCATAGGTAGGTATATGGTAGAAGTCAAGCTAAATTAGCATCCCCTGATTTGGGGTCTGGAGGGGTGACAAGTTGGAAAACAGGCAAGGAATGTCAACTCGTCACTGTGAAAAGTCCACGAACATTTTCCATGGTGAATCTCAAGTGAAGTAAAGGAGCATTCCTTGTGTCGATAAGTGTTTTCTAGAGGGGACATACCATAGGACATATGACATACCTGCCATACCAAGGGACAAGCCTTTCACTACCTGCTGAACTGACCTGCCAGTGGGATAGGCGGTACCCTCTTTTTCCCTCCAGTCACTGGACAAAGATCCAATATCCATGAGACTTTCATGCTAGTCTCACACCTGCCCCCATTTCAACTTTTTTATTAATCTCAGATACCTTTAAAGATGGTCCAGGTACAATTTCCAACGTGTTAAAAACATAGACTCTCAAATAGATTACAGACTGATCATGTGTTGAAGATTTTATTGAACTCACTAATGAAAGAATAAGTAAGAGGGTGGTCCTCCCAAAATGGATGTTGAGGTCCTAATCTACAGTACCCTAGAATGTGGCCTTACAAGGAAATAGGGTATTTTCTTTTCTTTTTTTTTTGAGTTGGAGTCTCACTCTGTCACCCAGACTAGAGTGCAGTGGCATGCTCCCGGCCACTGCAGCCTCGACCTGCTGGGTTCTGGCGATATTTCCGCCTCAGCCTTCCAAGTAGCCAGAAATACAGGTGCGCGCTACCATGCCTGGCTAATTTTTTATTTATTGTATTGACGAGGTCTCGCCAAGTTGCCCAGGTAGGTCTCGAACCTGCGGGCTCAGGCAATCCACTCGCCTCCACCTCCCAAAGTGCTGGGATTACAGGCTGAGCCACCCAAGCCCAACCCAAATAGGGTATTTTCTGATGCAATTAGTTAAAATAAAGTCACACTGCAATAGGATGGGTCCTTAATCCAATATGACTGGTACCCTTATAAGAAGATAATGCGCAGGCAGAGACTGGCGAGCTATAGCCACAAGCCAAGGAGTGCCAAGGATTGCTAGAAACCAGCAGAAGCCCGGAAAGGACCACCCTACAGGATTCAGGGGGAACGTGACCTTGACAAAACCTTGACTTTGGACTGTGAGGGCTGATTTTGAACTTTAGACCAGTGAGATAGTACATTTCTGTTGTTTTAAGCTACCCAATCTGTGGTCATTTGTCACAGTAGCCCTAGGACATTCATACAATGGGAATGCTGCCTCAAAGAGCATCTGAGAACCTGAATATTTTCCAACATTTTGGAGGAAAAAAAGAATCTTGGAATAACATTGTTAGAGATACAAAACTGGCTAATGTCCTACAGGGCAACAAAAGAATTACTTTAGGGGAGAGAAATTATTTTTCCTGGACAAATGTCTATAAGTTAACATGCAACTTTACAAAGCCCGGGCCCTTTAAACAACGGCATATGGTAAGTCAAACAAAAGTATATTTAAAAATCCATGGGTGGGTGCATTACATAATGCTCCAGTATGACATTTAGGGCATTATTTGTCTTCTTTCCAACATCTGGATCTGTTTTTTTACAAGTTCCCTATATGCCCAACTTGAATTTGGGGTATACCAGTATGCTAATCTGGTCAGCCCCTACCAACTTGCTGACTATTTGCAAATGAAGTTTATCATCCTGTCTACCACCTCCCTGGTCCTGCTCTGGTCCCAGTCTTGACAAGTTTTGAGCTCCTCCTATTTGAATGGGAGGAGCTCTTTTGGCAATTCTAATTCACTCCTCAGCCAGACTGGAGGCTTAGTGAAATGCAACACATTTCAGTAGAAAACAAACAAATAACAAGGCCCTGTGACAGAATCTGGAAAGGAATTCAGACGATTTTGATATGAAAATTTAAACTGCTTTGTTTTTCTTTGATGTGCTAGAAAGATGAAATATTTTTCTTTACCTCTCAGGAGGGTTTGAAGATTAAACTCGCCCTGCCCGTAAGACAGGAGATGGAAATCCTACTTTGCTAAAGATTGGGACTCGGGGTTTAACAGGCCAGTAGAAGAAGGCAGGGGGTTAGGGGTAGATTCACCACATTTGTCAATCAGTGTGGCCAGAGCACTTACCAAGCAGAGCGCAGCTGGTGCTGTAGAACTCAAGCAAGGGTCTGGAGGTCTCTTGCCTGTCAGGGGCCAACACTTACTAGGCAGGGCACGGTGACTCAAGTCTGTAATCCTAACACTTTGGGAGGCCAAGGTGGGGGGATTGCCTGTGCCCATGGGTTTGAGAACAGCCTGGGGAACTTGCGAGACCTCATCTCTACAATAAATCAAAAAGTTAGCCAGGCATGGTAGCATGCACCTGTAGTTCCAGCTACTTGGAAGGCTGAGCAGGAAAAATAGCCTAAGCCCAGCAGGTTGACGCTGGGGTGGCCGTGTGCGTGGCACTACACTCCAGCCTGGGTGACAGAGTGAGACTCCAACTCAAACAAAAACAAAAACAAAACCCACTTTACTTTAGGGGGCTGTCTAGAGGACCCTGGGAGGTGGAAGAGGCAGTTGAAGGGGACTTCTTAGGGTAGAGGCTACAGATGAATGAACATTGTGAAACTATTTCAGACCAGGTGTGCTAGTTCAAGAGGATCACTTGAGCTCAGCAGTTCGAGGCTGCAGTGAGCTATGACTGCACTACTTCACACCAACCTGGGTGACACGTAAGACCCTATCTTAAAAAAAAAAAAAAAACATAAAAAGAGAACTGAGTGAGGTAGTTCATGCCTGTATTCCCAGCACTTTTGGAGGCCAAGGCAGGAGGATTGCTTGAGCCCAGGAGTTTGAGACTGACCTAGGCAATATAGCAAGACTTCATCTCTACAATAAATGTTTAAAAATTAGTCAGGCAAAGTGGAGTGTGCCTATAGTCCCAGACACTAGGGAGGCTGAGGCAGAAGAATCACCTGAGTCCAGGAGGTCAAGGCTGTGGTGAACTTGATCATGCTAATGCACTCCAGCCTGGGTGACAGAGCGAGACCCTTCCTCACAAACAAACAAAGGAAAAAAAGAGAAACTACTTCAACAGATCCTCAAGATATACAGCTGGACCAGAATGCACCTGCAAAATATCAGGCTTGTAAGAGATAAAAAGTGAGTAGGAACTGAAAATAAAATGATTTACTGAAATTAAGAACGGAGAAGGAAAGACTTCTTTGGGTTCCTGTAGGACAAACAAGAATACAAGAAAAAAGGGATGGGGCCCTAGACTGGGAGGGGTAGTGGTTGTAGGAGCCCTTCCCACCCCCTCAATCAATACATGTCACTCTAGTAATTAGATTGCTTATGATTGAGAGCCCCTGAGCTGGGGCATGTTTAATGACACCCATGTACAGTAGATTTACATTTTAAAGCTTAGATTAAAATAGAATCCATTCACTTATCTCTCTCTTTTTTTCCCCCTCTAAACCAGGTAATGCAGCCCAAATTGAAGGGCATAAATCTGGGAATACATTTTTACATTTTATCTTGGGGTGGTGGACGTTAGGGAGAATGATTTCCCCTTTCTTGTGTGGAGTGAACAGAACAAAATTTTTCTGGCTCTCAGCTATGGTAAATGATTAGATACATGGCATCGCTCAGTAAAGTGGTGCAGTTTCATTTCCTGGGAGGAAGAGAGGTTTAAATCCACCAGACAACGCATTTGTAACAAGCTTACAAGTGCTTGGGAGAATGCAATAGCTATCACACTGTTTGAACAAGTTAGTGAATAAAAGAAAGGCTTTTGACCTCAAATGAAAAAAAATTAAAAGGATCTGTTATTTTGACATTGGTACTGAATGCAAAATCAATGCTAAGATAGAAAATGCCATAGTGCTTACAAATGCTGACAGTGAACTTATTTAGAAAATGGGGTGACATATTAGCAGTCACTGAATGAATCTGGACCCTATGCATGATCAACTGAGCTCCTTTGTTCCAACAACAACAATACAGTATAATGATAATAATAATAATAATAATAATAATAATAACATCCTACTGACTGAACATATACTCTGTACTGGAGATTGTACTAAGGACTAAAACTGCATTTTCTCATTTGATCTTCACAATAGCCACTCAAAGTACATATCATGCCTATCCTGGTTTTAAAGAAGAGGAAAGTACAAATCTGAGAGATTATTTGTAATCTGCCAGTAATAAATGAGGAAACTGAATTCAAACCCAGACCCACCTGGCCATGCCCTTAAACACCGAGTGTGGCATGATATCATTGAAGATCCCACAAAAAAACAGAGGGATGCCTTCCAAGGGTGAAACCAGCCCAACTTCCCCATAGAACTAACATAGAACATAGTCACGGTTTTTTTTATTAATAAACATAGAAATTGACCCTCTCCAATGTAATGCTTGAAACTCACATTTGTCTTATCTAAGTTCCTTTCCTAAAGAAATCAACCTTCAGGTCTATAATGTCAAGGAAATGAAACTCACCAGATCACAGCATCTAGAAAATGACATGCTAAACCCTCCCTAATTCCTGTTTACCAAATCTTCTCCCTTATTCCTCTCTAATACCTGTTCACCAACTCCTTCCTTATGCCGCCTCAGTTCCTGTTTTCTACATTCTTGCCCCACTACATAAATCCCTGATTTCAGCGGGACAGGGAGACATTTGAAATGGCATCTCCTGTTCTCATCCCCTTCTGTCCTGGTAAAAGGCTTTTTTTTTTTGAGTCAGAGTCTCACTCTGTCGCCCAGGCCCCAGGCTGGAGTGCAGTGGGACACTCAAAGTCACCTCAGCATCAACCACTGGGCTTAGGCGATCCTTCTGCCTCAACCTTCCAAGTAGCCAGAACTATAGATGCACGCTACCGTACCCAGCTAATTTTTTTTTTTTTAACGGACATATTGTAGAGAAGAGATCTCACCAAGTTGCCCAGGATGGTCTTGAAACCCTGGGCTCAGGCAGTTCTCTCACCTCAGCCTCCCAAAGTGCTGGGATTACAGACTTGAGCCACTACACCCAGCTGCAAATGACTTTCTGTGCTGTGAGCAACAGGACCTCAACTGAACCCCTGGCATTTAGGCTAACAATGATGCATGGGGGACAGTGAGTCCACAACAACTCCTGACACACACACTCACACAAAACAGCCCTGAAGACTACTCTTGAAAGCTACCTAATTTTCATTTTAGTGTGATCTGATTCCCTTCTTTGTCATCTTTCTTAATTCAGTTGGATATCCTCAGTGAAATACAAACTTGGCCAAAGCTGCCCTAATGCAAGCTGGAGAGCAAGATCAATCAGAAGCCCATTAAGCGGAGGATGAAGGGAAGTGGCTGAAAGCAGCTCCTGCCAAGAGAGTCTCAGGGTCCTTCTCGACTGTTTCAGATAGACATTTTCAGTGTCAGTTGCTTCCTGAAACACTGTAACTCTAGAGTTAATTTCCCATTATTCACCGGTGAGTTCCCCACTCTGCAGATTTACCTGGAAACCTTGGAAGCTTTATGCCCAAAGTGGCTCCAGTCCCCCCCTAATCTTCGAGGCAGCTGCTCCCTCCTGCCAGTTAGTGCCTGTCAGGCCGTGGAATGCCAACTCACCGGGCTGTGGTGCCCCTAACTCACTAGTGACTCCCCTATTGGAGAGCAATGGCTTTTCTTTCATCTATTTTTAGGTCTGTGTCACAGCTGTCCTCCCACCACTGTGTGCTTCCAGAACCAGAGGCAGGAACGGGCCCAATCTGGGGAACAGTGATTAATTTTATGTGGCTAGAGCCAAGAATGTATGTATTTATTTATTTTAAGAGGTAGGCTCATTCGCCCAATTTATAGAGCATGTGTACTACATAAAGATGGTTTAAAATATTTTGAAGATGTAGCATGACAGAAAAGTATGGGAGAAGATCCAGCAGCAAACTGCTTTATCTAAGTGTTGTTATTTTTCTTCCCTATTCAAGACACAGCATGAAAGAGTTGAAAAAGCTTGGGCTTTCAAGTGAAACAGATCAGGGCATGAATGTGGGTTCTACCACTAACTAACTGGTTGGGTGATCTTAAGCAAGTTACTACTTCTTTCTGTTAATGTTCTAGTCTGCAACAGGGATAATCATAGTACCTACCCTACATGTTGTTGCCATTATTCAAAAAACAATATATAGACAGGATCTCACATATCATAGGAGCACTTCAGTTTTTCAAGAAAATAGAAGAAATCATCATTATCATTAATAATAGCAGCAGCTGTATTATTCTACAACTAGTAGTAGCAGCGGTATTCTTCTAGATAGAAGATACATTTTGAGTAATGGTTACCCTCCCAAACACAAATATTATGTTTAAGAAATACACATATTTGTATATTTTTAAAATATGCTTTGCCTCTAGCTATGAATATCAAATAGCATCTTCCCCCAAAATAAGCAGTGGCATAACTAATTAGGATGCCTTCATTTATTTATTCTTTGAAGAAACTAATTCAAGAGAATTGCCTAATATTCTTCTTTCTTAATCTATTTAAGCATGCAAAACATGAATGAACTTCTCTGAGACCCTCGTAACACGAGATATAAGATAAGGTCACATACTTTCAAATTAAAACAAAATCTATGTTTCTATCTTTGTTCCAAATATAGTGACTAATGGAGCCCTAACGCTTTGATCTGCCACTTGAAAAATATCAAAACATCTTTAATATGCAAATCAAGGCAGGAGCTTGCAGGGTCATCTGCAGCAGGTTTTTTCCCCCCTTAAAACAGTAATTGGAAAGTCTATGGGATCCCCGAGGAGCATTACTTTAAAAATAATTCTACCACTAACGAAAATCCACTAGCTTATCCTTAGTCACATTTCAAAATGAAATTTAGATATTAAATAGTATTGACTTCAAAAGCTGCTTTGACCACCCCTGACTTGGAATGGGGATTGGTGGAAATCATTAAATCATTTATCTTATAAAAGATCGCGACAACACATCCAGATGTATTGGACTGGAGGAGGCTACTTTTAGTTCCACTGGGTAACTGACTGACTTCCCAGAAAACCCTCCAATCAGCCCCAGCCCAGGTCAGACAGCTGTGGGAGAGAGTGAGGTGGCATTTGAAAATAAGCACTATTAGAATGGACGCTTAAAAACCTTTGAAGATGAGGGGTGGGATTATATTCCTTTCCAAGCATTGTGATGGACTCTAAAGCCCTTGTTCATCCTTGTTCATTCAATAAATATCTATTTAGTTTTTATCTTATGCTAGGAACATAACTAGGTGTTGGGATTACAGCAATAAACCAGTACAAAAGGAAGCCTTTGCAGCACTCAGAGGCTAGTGGGAAGGCAGAAAGTAAACAGCTGATGTGAAAATAAATCCATAATTTTATGTTATGATACCTACCGTGGAGAAAAATAATAGAGTGCTATTAGAGATAGCAAAAGAGACACTGATTAGGAGCGGATGTTACAGAGGAAATGACATTCAAGCTAAATTATGGGAGAAATGGGATTTGGGATGATATCATGGTCCTCTGATGAGGGTGGTTGTTGGAGACTCCTATGCAGAGATTCCTTGACCAAGGCAAAAACTGGGGTTTATTCTAAGTGCAATGGGAATGGTTTTAAGCAAGGAAGTGGCATGAGTTAAACAGACAATGAAAACCTAAGAGGGATGCCATACAAAAGTGTTCCATTTGATTTTTTTTTTTTAATTTTGGGACAGGGTTTCGCTCTGCTGCCCAGGTTGGAGTGCAGTGGTTCAATCATAGCTCACTGCAGTCTTCAACTCCTGGCCTCAAGCAATCCTCCCGCTTCGACCTCCCAAAGTGCTGGGATTAAAGGTGGTATCATGACATCCAGCTGCCATTTGATTTGTATCCCTGGCAAATCTCTAGAATGCAGCTTTCCTCTTGCTGCATGACCTACGGCAGATCTTTTAATAAAAGGGTCACTCCCCTGCCTCTCCTACAATAGAATCAACCAAGGTAGTTGTTAAAAATGCAGGACCTGGCCAGGCTTGGTGGCTCAGCCTGTAATTCCAGCACTTTGGGAGGCTGGGGCTAGTGGATTGCCTGAGCCTGCAGGTTCAAGACCAGCACGGGCAACTTGGTGAGAACTTGTCTCTACAATAAATAAATTTTAAAAATTATCCAGGTGTGGTAGTGCACGTCTGTGGCTCCACCGACTTGGAAGGCTGAGGTGGAAGGATCACCAGAGCCCAGCAGGTGGATGCTGGGAAAGCTGTGAGTGTGCCACTGCACTGCAACCTGGGCGACGGAGTGAGACTCCAACTCAAAAAAAAAAAAAAAAAAATGCAGAACCCCACTGCAGTCCTTTTGACCCAGAGACTTGGGTGAACAGGAATCTGCTTTTGAAAGCAGCACTCTGAGTGATACCAACATACGCTCAAATGGTTGAGCATATGTTGAAGTCTGCTTTTGAAAGCAGCACTCCCAGGGCTCGGTGGCTCAGCCTGTAATCCCACGCCTTTGGGAGGCTGAGGTGGGTGGGTTGCCTGAGCCCGTGGGTTCGAGACCTGCCTGGGCAGCAAGACCTCATCTCTATAGTAAATCAAAAAATCAGCCGGGCGTGGTAGCGCGTGCCTGTAATTCCTGCTACTTGGAAGGCTGAGGCAGAAGGAGCCCAGCAGGTCGAGGCTGCGGTGGCTGGGAGCGGCCACTGCACTGCACTCCAGTCTGGGTGACAGAGTGAAACTCTAACTCAAAAAAAAAAAAAAAAAAAAGAAAGCAGCACTCTGAGTGATACCAACATATGCTCAGCAGGCATACGATGGGCTGGACAGAGAAGAATCAGAGTGAAGGGGGCACATTCTGAGTAGGCTGGCATCCCGTGGGTGAGAGAGGCTGGGGACACATGCAGAGAAAGACCACAGTAGGGCCTGAATGAGAGAAGGGCATCTCTCTTCAGTGACATGCCCACAAGACATTTCATCCTCAAAGTGCAATCTCTAGAATTCTCATCTATATTGCTTTCCTAGGACTGTCACAGCAAATGCCACAAGGCCGGGCAGCTTAAACAACAGAAATTTATTTTCTCACAATTCGGGTGGCTGGAAGTTCAAGACCAAGACCAAGGGGTCACAGGGTTGGCTTCTCCTGAGGCCTCTCCCCTTGGCTTGTATGTAGACAGCTGTCTACACCCTGGGTCTTCACAGGGTCTTTCCTTTGTGTGTGCACATGTGCCTGTGTCTCTTAATCGCTTCTTACACAGACACCAATCATACTGAATTGGGGCTTACCCTAATTACTTCATTTAACTAAATTACCTCTTTACAAAACCCCAGCTGCAAATCCAGTCCTATTCTGAGGTACTGGGGGTTAGAGCGTCAGCATATACATCTGAAGGAGACAAAAGTCAGCTCGTAATACCATCTTACCCTCATTTCTTTTCATTTCAAGTTTAGGCCCTTATATAGCAGGACAATCTTCCTCCCTCCCTTTTGATTCTGTGTCTCAGTGTGAGGTAAACCAGCAATATCTTCAGACCTAACCCGAGCTCCTCTGAAGGACACACTGTCCGAGGGCCTGCCAGGCTGTCTGAGGGTACACCCTTGTCAATTCCCTCACCCTCAGCGGCCCTTCTGATGCTTGGAGCTCTGAGTCCTGACATGCTATATTTATTTATTTTAATTCAAATAAGTCAGTTACTCCTGCTATTTCTTCATTCATATCATAGATTCTTTTTTTTTTTTTTTTTTTTTTAGAGAGCAGGATTTATTGAGAGGACAGAAAAGCTCCCACAGCGCAAGGGGACACAAGGCCGTTGTCCCATAACCAGAGATTCTTAATATACTTTACTTAAAATGTAATTTCTGGCCAAAAGAACACATTTATCGAATAGAAAAATAATACTCAGCTCAGGCAAATTAGATGTTCATAGTACCTCTTACAGAACTGAAGTATTTGGAAATTGGATTATTAACCAACAAAAATACTGTTTAAATGGAAAACATTAATAGTTCAAAATTGAGCATATACGGAAGAGATATGCTATTCAGACTCAAAGCTTTTCTCAACAATGAGGCCAAAATATGATTATGTCATTTTCCAATGAATCAATGGAATATAAAATACTGTTTTCTAACTAAAAATAAAATCTAATGAATCATTGACAAGATTTTGAAATTTAGCCAGTTCTCTCATAAAACAAATTAGTCTCTCTCTCTCTTTTTTTTTTTTTTTTTTAGTTGGAGTCTCACTTTGTCACCCAGGCTGGAGTGCAGTGGCACGATCATAGCTTACTGCAGTCTCAACTTCGTGGGCCCAGGTGATCCTTTCACCTCAGCCTCCCAAGTAGCTGGAACTACAGGGATGTGCCATCATGTCCAGCTAACTTTTTTGATTTTTTTGTAGAGACAAGGTCTTGCCATGTTGCCCTGGCTGGTCTTGAAATGCTGGTCTCAAGTGATCCTCCCATCTTGGCCTCCCAAAGTGCTAAGACTACAGGTGTGAGCCACTGCTCTTGGCCAAGTCTCTATTTTTTGACTTATAAAAGTTGTGACAAAAGGCTTCCTACCCATTCAATTGCATTTTGCTTTGAAGACTTCTTTTCAAAAAATTCTTAATTTGCTTAAACAGCTGTTTCAGATCTAAATGCAGGATGTGGGAGAATGTGGTGGACTTCTCCAACTGCTGCCCTTAACCATTTACACACCAGCTCCCAGAGCACATCACTGTAAACAGACATGAGAGATGAGAAGGAAATGATATAAATACCAGCCAAACAGTGGAACCCCCAAACGTCACTTGGATGGTCCCAGTGAAAGAAAAACCACAAAAGGGTGCGTGAGACCTAGCACGGTAGGATTCCTCTAATGTAGCCATCCTTGAAGTATGCTGCCTGGACCAGAAGCATCATTAGCACCTGGGAACTCATTAGAAATGCAAATTTACAGGCCCCCACTCCAGATCTTCTAAAACAGAAATGCCAAAGGTGGGGAGGGCAACAATCTATGCCTGAACAAGCCCTCCACTAGATTTTGATTCCCACTCAAGCTTCAGAACCAGTAGTCTAGTCTAAAGTCAGGACCCGAGGGTTCCTCAAAGATACATGTGTGTTGGAGTAGACAATCATGGGAGAGGAGAAAGGGGCTAGATGTAGGAGGGAAGAGGGAAGGCAAGACGTGGACCCAAGGAGAAAGCCAACAGGCCACATTTTAGGCTTCATGTATGAACATCAGTGTGAGCACCTTTCTTTCACTGGTCTCCTATGTTGGGGCTTCATATAAGGTTTTATTTGAAAAAAGTATTTTTCTGCTCATTTTTAAACATTTTTGAAAATTAAAAAAAAATTGAAAGCCACTGTTACGGGCTGTTTTCTTCATAAGCTGCCTCATGCTTTTGAGGTCCTCTGCTCAGTCCTTCTCTGATCACATCTTCCTGCCCACAGAGTCAAGGGAATGTGCCCACCTAGACTATGCTCTGTGTTTGGGATCACACAACTGCCTGTCCCAATATGCTCAGCTCTGTGATGCCAGACTCTTGCCCAGGGCCATCTTCTTGAAGGTAAACTGTGCTACCTGTGTGTACCCTTGGGCCCAAGAGGCCATCAAATTGTAGCTGTGCAGGAGTGTGAGTAGACAGTAACAGAACCTAGAAGCATGGACCGGGCTTTTCACACATGGACACACAAGGGCACTCATGGTTTGGGAGAAGAAGGGGACCTGGGTTCCAGGGCTGAAGTTACAAGCACCCCATGCTCAGGTTCTAAACTCTAAGAGGTTTAAGAATCCTAAGTTTAGATCCAGCCCTTCAAATCATTATGAAGGCAGAAAGATAGAGCCCACTCTAAGGAATAGTTGTTCACATGATGTATAACTTTTAAATCTTCATACGGACAGTAGGTGGGTGGTCCATTTGCACTTTTGATTTCAGCACCACAAATGTTAAAGGAGAGGCTGGAGACCATACGAAAAGTCACCATGATACTGGTGGTTGGTGGTGGTGCCATGTTATTTTATTTATGATTTTATTTTATGAAGTAGCAGGACATTCACCCATCTATCTTTCAGGAAGGATGAGCATCTGGAAGGAATGAGAATATCTCTACCTTTGTCAATGGGTTGTTAAGGAAGAATAAAGACACTTTTGTGTCGCCAAGGTTTGGAGGTTAAGTTCTAAGGAGGCAATCAGTTTTGGGGGAACCATAAAATTCTCTTCCTGAGGCAGAGACTTTGTCGGTCTGTTTACCATGATATCCTCAGTGCCTAGCTAAAAGCCTGACAGAATAAGTTCTTGATAAATGATTGCTGAAAAAGTAAAAGAAAAACAAATGATGGAATCAGCCAGCTTAAAAGGATCAGATTTCCCAAAGTATGTTAAATTCACCTTAACAATCATTTATTTTTTATTTTTATTTTTATTTTTTTGAGTTGGAGTCTCACTCCATTGCCTAGACTGGAGTTCAGTGGCATACTCCTGGCCACTGCAGCCTCGACCCGCTGGTTTCCGGCGATCCTTCCGCCTCAGCCTTCCAAGTAGCTGGAACTACAGGCGCATGCTACCACACCTGGCTAATTTTTTTTTTTTTTTTTATCGTAGAGATGAGGTCTTGCCAAATTGCCCAGGCGGGTCTTGAACCCCACGGGCTTAGACAATCCACTCACCTCGGCCTCCCAAAGCGCTGGGATTACAGGCTGAGCCACCGAGCCGGCCAACAATCATTTATAAAGTCCCTGTGGTACCATGGGCTGGGTAAACCAAAATGGAGAGATGCCACACCCATCCCTGGAGTAGTTACTTACTGTTCAGTGGGAGAAACAAACACAGGAACATGATTTCCAAAGGATCTGGTGATGGCACAGCTGTCTATCAGAGTTTTCATTTTTAATATTTACTGAAAACCCTGGGGTAACATTTCCAAGGGGACTGACCGGGCAAGGGCCCCAGTGCTAACAGACTATTCGCAAAGACCTGAAGGTTTCTCTTCTCCAGCAGAAGTCTGGGCTCATGGCTTATTTTACTTAGGAGGGTGGTGATGAGTGAGGTTGTTGTTGCAGGTGAAGATATCACAAAGCAGAGAAATCCCATTTCTATGTATAGGCATTATTTGGCCTTGCCTGGAACCAATAAGTACTTGTAGAATTGTAATCCCACACCGCAAATAAGACATGATCATTGCTTGGATGTTTACTCCTAATGAGATCATCAAAGAGAAACCAGTAAAGAAAGTCTGCACTCTGTCCCTTGCTCAGCCACCTTCCATTGTATGTCCTGTCTTCAGGGGATCCCAGCAGGTAAGTCAGGGACAGTGGGAGCAAGCGCTTTCACTAAGCTTTCTGCAAAATTCCAGGACTTAACAAGCCTTCTAGGGTAGAAAGACATTTTCTATACATTGTTTATACATCGCAGGTATTTTCCTGCATGAAACCCTGCAAGGTGCAGTCATCCAAATGGCCAGCCCTGCAATTTAAGGTTGACAAACAGACCTGCACCACAGAGGAAGATAAGCCACCCCGCGGATAATGACATAAGGGGATCGCATTTTGTTGCGATGCCATCAATGGAGAGTCTTCACATTTTTCTGATTACAGTGTAAGCCAATAGAAGGACTCAGTGAGAGAGGAAAATTACCCTAGTCAGCAATTTTCTCAGGAAACACCCTCATGGAATTTTAAAAAGCTCTGAATTGAACTAAAAATTGCCTTTTTCTATGTTTCTTTTCCTTGCCTGAAAATAGAGGATATTTGTAAGAATTATTTGTCTATTTTAACTTTTTTTGAGTTGGAGTCTCACTCTGTCGTCCAGGCTAGAGTGCAGTGGCATACTCATGTTCATTCCAGCATTGATCCACTGGGATCCAGTGATCCTTCCGCCTCAGCCTTCCAAGTAGCCAGAACTACAGGCGTGTGCTAACATGCATGGCTAATTTATTTATTTATTATAGAGACTAGGTCTTGCCAAGTTCCCCAGGCTGGTCAGGAACCCGCGGACTCAAGCAATTCACTCGTGTCAGCTTCCCAAAGTGCTGGGATTACAGGCTGAGTCACCGAGCCGGCCTTAAAATCAATTTCTTAACACAGACTATGGGTGGCTAACATTGCCAGGTGTGTCACACCAGATCCCATAACTGATTAGCTGACTTTAGGATTCTACATTGGCCAACCCCTACTCTTTTTTTAAGATGGAGGAAATTGTTTTTATGAAGTTTGATTATTATGTGAAACTGCAATAACCTCATCACTTTGCAACATTATTATGCAACACAGATCTTCATATTTATTAAAAGCAACCAGCATCTGCAATGCCCGAGGCAAGGCTTGTCATTGTAACACACAAGGCAGTCTGATTCTACCTGGAGGCAGTCCCTGACACACACACTCAATGCTCATATGTTTCCTTCCAAGCCTCATATCTGAAGGGTTTGCATTTTAAAAGAGTCCACACTGTGAATGGGCAATGGGAAAGTTCAAATCCAATGTAAGATGCTGTAGAATGATGACCTAAAAAAGGTCTCTCTACAATGAAACTTTAAAGAGTCAACAGCAAGTTGCTAGTTTTGTTTTTGTTTTTTGCTTTTTTGAGTTGGAGTCTCACTCTGTTGCCTAGTCTGGAGTACAGTGGCACACTCACAGCCACTCCAGCATCAGCCTGCTGGGCTCTGGCGATCCTTCTGCCTCAGCTTTCCAAGTAGCCAGGACTATAGGCACGTGCTACCTTGCCCCACTAATTTTTTGATTTATTGTAGAGACGAGGTCTCACCATATTACCCAGGCTGGTCTTGAACCTGTGGGCTCAGGCAATCCACTTGCCTCGGCCTTTCAAAGTGCTGGGATTACAGGCTTAAGCCATCATGCCCGGCCGATACATTCTTGATATTGGTAATTTGAAATTAAAATATTCTCCCAGTGGGAAAATATCCTCTAAGATTCAAACAAATGGCTTCTATCTTTTGAACACAGTGTGTTTATAGATCGAAGACAAACTCTAATCATATTTGGACTTCTCTGTGAAATGTAGACAATGCCTGTGGGGCAGGAAGAACAAATTCTCAGGAAAAGTCAAGGACTCACTATAAACAAGAGAGGAACCAATTCCCATACATTCTATTTTTTTTTTTTTTTTTTTGAGTTGGAGTTTCACTCTGTCGCCCAGACTGGAGTGTAGTGGTATGCTCCCGGCCACTGCAGGCTTGACCTGCTGGGCTCAGGTGATCCTTCAGCTCAGCCTTCCAAGTAGCCGGAACTATAGGCGCGCACCACCACGCCTGGCTATACATTCTATTTTTTAATTGTTGTTATTTAAGTGTACTCCATGTTGAAGGGTATGTTCCATGATGACAAACTCACTTCTGAGATCATTATTCTAACTCCTCTGTTCCCAAACAGGTTTATGATAAAAATCTGATGGATACTGAAGTCACTTATGCAAGTCTCCCAAGCTCAACACTCAGATGCAGGATGTCCTCGACTCTCATGGGTTTTTATGGATCGATAGCCTGGATTTTTCACTACATTAAGAGTTAGCATAGAATGATGGAAAAGAACAGGGACTCTGGGTTTCACCACTGTTAACAGCATGATCTCCAGCTTTTTAATGTATAAAATGGGATTAATAGTAATAATCACCATCTTGAGTTGTTGTAAAAATTATTGTTTGCTATGTGCTTTGAATAGTATTAAGTACACAATGTGCACTAAACAATGGCTCAAAATAATTATTATCATTAGGACTACTTTCCCAATCTCCTGAAATAATTCTGAATAAGAAATATAGACTGAGAAATTACAAATTTTGACTCCTTCCAAAATCATGGATAGTATAAATTCACTTGCTATTAAACGTATGGAAACAAAATTAATGCAACAATGAGGAAATATATATATATATATGTATATATATATATATACATATATATATATATAGAGAGAGAGAGAGAGAGAGAGAGAGAGGAGAGAGAGAGAGAGAGAGAGAAGAGAGAGAGAGAGAGAGACCCTACTTCTTTGTACCAAACCTGCTGAAAATATGCTCTTGACTTCCCCAGGTAGAGATGAGAGAACATTTTTAAGTTCTTTCTTTAGAAAACATTCCCACTAGTGCTACCATATTGCTTTTAGGTAACAGAGACCCTGGCATGGGGTCAGTGTCAATATAAGTCTTAGGTCTCACCTACGCTGCTTTATCTGTTAACCTTATCATACCAAGATCCTCTTGGCCGTCTATATTAACATAATTGTAAAACAATTGACAGAGCCCAACTCTTGCCTACGCATGTACCTATGAGAAGCTCAGCCAAGGATGAGCCAGCAGGGCTTTTCAGGACTGGAAGCTGTGGTTCAGAAGTTAAAGGTTGGCTATAGGGTCACAGAGTGGAGCTCAAATTCAGGCTCTATTCCCCAGTGGCCGTGTGGCCTTTGATAAGTTGCTCTCTATGCCCACCTATGATTGACAGTGGCACCTACCAGGAGATCAGAGAATTTAACTCGAATCCAGCTAAGTGCTCAGCACAGCTCCTGTCAAGAAGTCAGTCAATTGGGGTCTTAGGTCTCACCTACCCAGCCTCATCTATTCAGTCTATTATACCAAGATTCCCTTGACAGTCTATATTAACATAATTATAAAACAACTGTAGAACTATTTACAAATTGTTTCTATACTCACAGTTCATTTGAGGATAGCAAGACAGGAAAACAACTATTGATTATGTCTTACAAATTAAAAAAAAAAATTGGCTGGCTTTCTGAGGTCCCAAAGCTCATAACTTGAAAGGCCAGAACTTCATTTCAAGCACTGAGACCAGAACTTTTTCCACTCAGCGTAACTTTCACTTAATAAAACCTACAACTTAACACATCTTTACCAGATAAGACCTTGGTTCCTGCCATTAGTGGTGAGATGATGCCTCATTATTCTTCAAAGTTCAAGTCCTAGAAGAGGTGAAATATAAATGCAACACCAGCCAGTACAATAATAACAGTGTACACTGGCTAGGTGTTATCTTAAAGGCTTTACAAGTGAGAACTTCTTTAAAGTTCACAGCATCCCAGTGAGACAGATGCTGCTGATAGGCCCATTTTTTAGGTGAGAAAACTAAGGTTCAAAAAGATTTGAGCTCCCCAATGCCATATAGCCAGAATAGTCACAATTTAAAGCCAAGTCTTTTTGGATTCCAGAGTCCTTAAGCAAAATATACTAAGTCCAGCAAGCTCTAATGTGTGTGGGTTCTTCCTGCTTTGCACTCTAGAGGATGATCTCCATTACCCCTCAGGAGAAATACTTAAGTAAAACACTGGGGGCAGGGTTTTTTCCAAAAATGGTCACTATAGTCTCCCTCATTCTACATGCTGTTTTTGCCAATATGACCTTGGTATTTTTCCCACCTGATGATGAAAACTATGTCCCTTCTGCTTGAACCTTGATGGATTTGCATGTCTGTTTCAGCCAATGTAGTATGACAGAATGACGCTGTGGGACTTCCATTTCTAAATCATAAAAATGCTGTGTACTTCTGCCTTGTTCCCTCAGGAAGCTCGCTCTAGGACTCAGCCACCATGCTGAGGACATTCAAACTGGCCCACACATAACAACTGCATAGAGAGTCCATGGGCAAGATATTCTAACCAACAGCCAACATCAACCACTAGACATGTAAGCGGAGACACATCAAGATTGTTCAAACATGTACCCAGGGCTTGTTTTAATCATATATAATAAAACACACAGACATGGAAATGACTGCCACGAAGAAAGACTCTTATACAAACAGATCCCTAGAAACAGAAGGTGTAACATGCCACGTGGGGGACAGGGGGATGTGCCAGGGCTATTCAAGAGGCCAAAGGGGAAGGTAAGAACAAGAGCCTCTAATGGTCTCTATGGAAAGAATCAGGAGAGGCAGAGTAAGCAGGCTTAGGACAGGCCAACTTGAGTCATTCTGGAGGGCTTTTGGGTGTATGGGCTGCCTCTAGTTGTTTGGTACAGGACTTGGGGTGATTAGGCCAGGAGAACAGTGATCTAGGGCTCAAGAGCGCAGAAAAAGAAGGTGGTTGGGGTGTGGCCCTGGGTTGGCTGACTTTCATAAGAAAGAGGTGCTAATGTTTGCTGTCTCTAGAAATTAGTTAACCCTGGGAGGGGCAGTCCCTCCAACATCAGTGAGGACCCCAAATGTCCAAGAATCATAAAATCAAAAGGCATAATTAACATACAGATGATTCCTACCCCAGCCATCGAGTCAGTCCCAGCCTTCCAGTATTCCCAGACAATACAGAGCAGAGAATATCTATTCTTGCTATGCCCTTCCCGACCAACAAATTCATGAGCATCGTAGACTGGTTGTTTTACGCCACTAAATTCCAGATTAATTTGTTATGCAGCAAAAGATAACTTACATAAAGCTTTTGGCTTGAGTGATGATAATTCCAATCAGCTCTAGTTCATTTTACCTTGTGGAAGGGGGAATTCCTGATTATGCTGTTTCTCTTGGCATTACATTTTCACCAATTAGTGCTCATGAATAATATGAAAATGTGTTTAGGTTATTTTTCCCTCTGCTTGCAGGAAGGGTTTTCATAGATTAGTGATGCTAATTTTTCTGCGTTCTCATGAAATTTTCCCTTATTAAAAACAGAAGAGACAAGCTACAGTTTCTAAATCTGCACCACCCGAGGCAGCCCTACTGAAAAACATGTATCCTGACCTTCCTCAGCAAACAGAATGGAGTGCAGTCATTTGTATAACTTGTACCAAACCTGAAGGATGAATTCTCCAGAGTGTGCACAGAACAGTGAGAAAGGAGAGAGTAAGGATTCAGGAGGTCTATATCTATCTAATTCAGTTTGCTTTTCATGATGACAAAACTCTGGTCTTAATTTGAAAGTAGTATCCAACCTAGAAGAGGGAAAAAAATTATGTATTTTGTGGGAAGATGACAAAAATTAAAATTCAAAGGCATATACCAATTTGAAAAGAGGATCTGAGAGCTTTGAAGATTCAACCACAAGGGAGGTGGCAAAATGACGTGACAGTCTCCATGCTAATATATGGAGAGAAATGAGGAAAAGCAGAAAAATAAGCAAGAAAGCAAGTTACATTCTTATCAAAAAACACTGCTTTTGGAAAGTTCAGAATACAGTCCCCTTTTAAGAGGGTAATTTTACACGACAGAGAAAAAAACATCCTTGGGGACTGTTACCTTAAGTAATAATATTCACACGATATCAAGGCTTCAGTCAGAGAGTAATGACAAATACACCATAATGTACAACTTCTATTTTCTTTCAACAATAGGTTAGTTTATGCTTAACTCAATATTTTTGGTCATGGAATTTATAAGTTGTTTTGTGTGCAGAACAAAAAACTATTAGTCAAAATGATTGCAATGTGTTTGTTATTCTATTTACAGTCACTCAACAAATTTGTACTGAGCACCTAGTATGTACAAGGCACCATGATATGAAACTCATTTCAGTCAACACAGGCCATCTTCCCAGAGTATATGGTGCTCCCTTGAACTAAGGGGGCACTATTTCACACAAAAGCGATCCATGGGGTTCTTCATTCAGAAACTTGAACTGAGACTCTGCTATATGCCAAACTATGTAGGATCTGTAAACCAGCAATTCACAAACCCTGGCTAGTCACTTGGATCATTAGGAGATCTCACTGAAAGATCCAAGGACAAATGAGACACGCTGGATTTGAAAACGGTTTCTTCCTCAATATCAAAAGAAAATCATAACAGGAGAAGAAGGAGGAAGAGGAGGAAGAGTCATAAAACAATAACATTCAAAAGTCCTGAATTAAGAAACAGAACTTTCTGATTGTACCATACCTAAAGGCCCTTAAGGACTGTTGACCCAAGTCTATTCTTTATCCTCCCTGAAATCCTTGCATTGCTTCACGAAGGCCCCAGTGCCTGGTTTGGTCCCACCTGCCTTTTAGTCTCCTCCCACTCTGTCTACTCTGGCATCATGGCCTCCTTTTCCTTCTCCCAAATTATTAAATTCTTTCAAGCCTTAAGACTTTCATCATTCTAGAACTTCTTCCCTCACCCGTGATCTGGGCATTGACTCACCTTCCTTTAGGTCTCAGCTTGAACAGGCCCTTAAGAGCTCCAAAGACGAGGCCATTCTCTTCCTGTGCTATGTTGTCATGGGGCCCTGTACTTCCTTTTCCACCATTTCCTTCCAAGATGGAAATAATGACTTGTGGCATTCTTTGCCTTCTCCCTCCAACTCTGAACTGTCAAATGGCGGACACCACAGCTTCCTCACTGCTTATCCCAGAACCTAAAACAGCACCAAGCAATAAATATCCAAGGAATGGATAAAAATAAACACCCAACATTTTCCTCCTGTGTCACGGCAACTTTCACTTGTTTTTGCAAGACTCAGTTCAAATCCTGCCTTCCTGGAAATGCTTTTCTTAACAATTCACAGCATAAGACCTCAAATTTTCAAGTCATCGATAATAGTTATTATTAAATGCTTACTACACCAAGCATTTCACATATCTTATCATTTAATTCTTGCAGTAATCCTTTGTCTTGTTATTATTATTACTACTACTATTATTATTATTATGTCAGGCTGGAGTGCAGTGACATACTCACGGCCACCCCAGTGTCATCTTGCTGGGCTCCGGTAATCCTTCTACCTCAGCCTTCCAAGCAGCTGGAACTACAGGTGTATGCTACCACGCCTGGCTAATTTTTGATTTATTGTAGAGACAAGGTCTTGCCTAGTTGCCTGGGTTGGTCTCGAATCCGCAGGCTCAGGCAATCCACTCTCCTCAGCCTCCCAAAGTGCTGGGATTACAGGCTGAGCCACCAAGCCCAGCCTATCATATTATTATTATTCCCATTTTCAGATGGGAGAACTGAGACAATGTTGGTGAATAATTTGTTGAAGTCAATGGAGCAGCCAGGTTTCTACCCTGGGTCTTCGTGGCCATCTTCCAAGTGCTTGCTCACCATCATACTAAATCTGTTATGCTTCTTTCTCCAAGGATGGGACACTTGAGTGCAAGAAAAGAATCTAAAACATCTACCCAAGGGCGGTGTCTACCACAATCTCTAGCACTTCGGTAAGAACTCAACAAAATTTTAGTGCACCAAACTTATTGATTTTCTTCTGAAGACAATGAAGAACCATGGCTGATTTTTTTTAACACAACCATGTGGAATGTCAACAGCCAAATTATTTGTTTGTCTTGGTTGATACAATTTTTCAGTGCATGCAACACAAATAAACACAAAGAATATCAATGAAGTATATAACGATCTTAATTTTTTTAATATCTCAGAGAGATATTTTCAGCATACTATACCTGAATAGAAAAAAAAGTTTCAGAAGGAAGGTAGGTGATAGTTATAAATGAACAGAGTTCAAAAGAATGCTTATCAACACACATCAAGCATCACCTGGGAAAAATCATCATTATTCAAAAGAGTTTCTTCCTAGGCCTTGATCCCTTTCTCCATTAACATATCTTGTAATCTTTTAAAATTACCTTGACCACACTTCCTGCTCCTTCCTGAGCTTTGGGTTATATCTGTGACACAGCAAACCTTTTGGGCAGCCATCTACTGCTGGCCAAGAACTCTGTTCAGTGTGATCTCTTTGAGTCTGAATTCACACTCAGTGTGGTACACTCACTATGCTGTTTAAGAAAAACAGCTTCGTTGTTGAGATATTAACCTGCCAATTACAGGAAGATACTTCCCAAGAAAAAAGAAACTAAAAAGCAGTGAAGACCTTTAAATGGAACTTTGAAGTAGCATACCATTTATTCTTGTGTGTGTATCTCTGTGTGTGTATGAGTGTGCACCCATAAAATGGCATTTATATGGCTCAGATATTGCTCTAAAGAGAATAATGCCTTACATTTAGGTAGCACCTTCCAAGCATTTGCACAGATATCAAACAATTAAAAAGAGAAGATAAGGTCATTGACTTGATAAATGTCTCAGAGCATGGGCCTGGAGCCAGCAGTATTAGCATTTACCTGAGAACTTACTGGAAATACAGATTCATGGGCTCTACACCAGACCTACTGAATCATAATCCCTAGATGTGGGTTTTACAACCCTTTGGGTGACTCTGAGACACACTCAGGTTTGAGAACTGAGGGCTTAGAGAAAGAAACATAACAGATTTAGTATGATGGTATTTAAGTGCATGGAAGATGGCCACCAAGACCCAGGTTTGAAAGCTAACTCCTCCACTGACTTCAATAAATTATTCACCAACATTGCCTCAGCTCTCCCATCTAAAAATGGGAATGATAATAATACTTATCACAAAGAGTAGCTATAAAAATTTGATAATAAGATGCATGGAGTGCTTGATGTAGTAAGCATTCAATGAATGTTAGCAATTCTGGAACAAGTCAGGCCCATTAAATATAGAAACTGGGAAAGGCCCTGGGGCTGAAAGGATAGAAAAAGTCTAGTATTATATGACTAAATAGGGTGAAAGTCAACAAGTACATTAAACAACAGTAAGTCTATTTATTGCAATTTTAAGGCTTAGTTTTATGCTTGATTCACGTGGAAATTCCACTCTGACCTTGAACATGGCTACCGTCTGCAACAACATCATGTAAAATCACATATGTGCTTTCTTTACCAAAAACAGGTGGAGGAAGAAAAAGCAAAGCTCGATATATCCTTACATCTTTATAAAAGCACTGCTGTTTATAAAATCTTTCTGTGTCATATTCAGAAATTCTATGGCTGCCTTGTTTCAATACTGTTATTGACAGCAAACATTCTGCTGTATCTTCAGGAAAAATAAAACAGGTATGGTTTTGTGCAAAATAGCTTAGGAGAGAGAAACAGTATCTCAGAGCTGCTTAGAACCCTTAGTTTAAAAAAACACCGAGTCCTCTCAATTGTACAGCTTGCAAACATGCTTTTTCCACTACATGGAAACAAGTCAGAGCATCAAATGCTGGCTCTGACAGCTGTTGTCTCTCATTTTCAACTTGACATAATGAGTTTCAAGACTTCAAGGCTTTTGCCCAGAAGTGGTGGAGGGGCCCGAGTAATTGGTTTGGAAGAGTGAAGAAATTGAACTAAAGGAAGGAACAAACATGATCTCATTTTTATTCTCAAGTTATCGGTGTGGCATTTATTTACTCCTGGTGGAATTCTATAAGTCAAGCCACCATTCATCATGTGGCAAAATATGCAAGAGTATTTTAGCCCTGTATTGTGCACACCCAGCCTCATGGTGATGAGACGAGGGACCAAGCTGGGATGGCTGATCAGACAGACCTTGCTCCACACCTGTTGGTGAAGGTATGATACTACTTCTTGCTTCCTCATAAACTGAGCATTCTGATTATATTTATTTAAAGATATATTATCTATTTATGGAATACATAATAAATTTCATTGCTTTTGGATTCTGTGCTATTATTCAAATATTAGGAGCTAGTAATCTGCACATTAAAATTCTACTTGGCAATACTCAAATCCACAGTCTTGGATTTGATTGGAAAGCAGATTCGAGGAGTGAGGGAATGAATGACAAACTGAACCTGGTAGATCAGAAAAGGTGACAATGACATAAAGTTAGAATCGTGGTTCGTAAATGATGCCCCACAGGTCAAACTGAGCTGACTACCTATTTTTACAAGGCTCATGAGCTCAGAATGGTTTTCACATTTTCAAAGGTTTGAAAAAAATATCAAAAACAATATTTCATAACTCATGAAAATACAATAAATTCAATTTTCAGTTTTTATAAGTAAAGTTTCATTGGAACACATACAGATTGTCTACAGCTGCTTTGATGCCAAAATGACAGAGACCACATAGCCTAAAATATGTACTATCTGATTATAGACAGAGTTTGCCAACCGTTGAGTTGAACACATAGCAACTGATTTCAGTGGGCTTTCCTCATGCTGCTAGTCCTAAAATGAATATTTTGCTTACAATTAATGAATCAACAAAATTGACAAAAGTTCCAAATCTCACTGGAGGAAGAAAAGGAGCATCTTGGCAGACAATCAATGGGCAAATACTTGATACTCTTACATCTTTAATAAAAGAAAGGAGGAGACAGATTCACTGCTTCCACCTTTCACTGTTAAACTTCCACTGTCAATTGCAAAAGAATCAGGTGCTCTTCAAACCTGTAATAATTACAATAACAGCAACAGCTAAATGTACTGAATGCTTCCAAGGTTCTGGGCAAACTCACATTGTTTCACATAAGTCTCACATTAATCCTGGGATGTCATTATCACTACCATTTACAAAATATTTACCTCTTGTTGGACTACAGGACATTTGGAAGTAAAACAAGTCTGAACTGGAAGCATCAGTTCAGTCTGACCAACTGAGAACAGCTTATGTGCTGGGGCTGGCACTACCCGCTGCCTAGCTGCCTACCAGCTATCTCACTCTTTTTCTTTGCTAACAGAACCTGTCATCAATCAAGGCCCTTCTGTGCTGCCACTCAAGTGAGAGATGTGCTTTCCTGATCTCCCTGACAGTTAGAGGGACCCTAGGGCATGACTCTCGCCAATGAGATGCAAATGAAGGTCTATTGGAGGCTTTTGGAAAACATTTTTTCTAATAAAGAATAATACCTATTTGGCCCCACTCCCATTTTCTCCTTCTTTATGCTTTAAAAATAGATGTGATGTCTGGAGTTACAGCAGTCATTCTGTAACCACAAGGCAATACACACAGGAAGAAAACAAAGACTTGTAGAGATGGATGTTGGTCTTGAAACAATGATAGCAATTGCTGCCTCCAGACATCTTTGTTTTGGTCATTACTTGAAGCAGTTCCTAAGTGATACAGATACACAACAAAGCAACAAAAATCTAACTCATCTCTGCATTCAGTCCTTCCTGTTTCCAGGATGAATTATTCTCAACATTAAAAAGCCAAACTATTATGGTATCTCATAATAAGAATAAAATATGAATACATACTCACTCTATGTTTAATCCAGCTAAGTCATTCATTTATTCTTTCACTTCTTTCACTCAGAAAGTATCAGTTCAGAATATGAGAGTGGATTGCCTGAGCCCAAGGGTTCGAGACCCACCTGGGCAGCAAGACCTCACATCTACAATAAATCAAAAAATCAGCCGGGTGTGGTAGCGCATGCCTGTAATTCCAGCTACTTGGAAGGCTGAGGCGGAAGGATTGCCGGAGCCCAGCAGGTCAAGGCTGCGGTGGCTGGGAGCGGCCACTGCACTCCAGTCTGGGCGACAGAGTGAGACTCCTACTCAAAAAAAAAATACGTCACTATACATTGTTATTAACATAGTCACTATGGTGTACAGCAGATCTCCTGAATGTATTCTTCCTGTCTCACTGAAATTTTGTAACCTTTGACAACATCTCTATAATCCCCTCACCACAGGCCCTGGTATTCACAGCCTACTCTCTGCTTCTGTAATTTCAACTTTTTTAGATTCCACATCTGAGTGAGACCATGCAGAATATGTCTGTGTCTGACTTAATTCACTAAGCATGAAGTCCTCCATGTTTGTCCATGTTGTCCCAAATTAAAGGATTTCCTTCTTTTTAAAGGTTGAATAGTATTCCATTTTGTGTTTGTGTGTGTGTATAATTGTTCTCACCACAAAAAATTTTTAAAAAGCATGTGAGGTAATGAATGTGTTAATTAGCTTGATTTAGTCATTCCATAACATATACATATATCAAAACATCATGTTGTAGACCATAAATATGTATAATGTTTATTTGCCAAATAAATAAATAAAATAATCTCTCACTGTGAACCAGGCACTGTTTAGACTCTTGAGGAAATGAGGGTCTCTGAACTCATAGAGAGAAAAAGAGATATTTTCACCAGAAAGTCTAATTGTCAGGAATCATTTCTGTTATCCTATTTGTGGAAGACAAGCTGCAATTAATAGTCCAATCTCTTCCTCTCTTTTTTTTTTTTTTGAGTTGGAGTCTCACTCCGTCGCCCAGGCTGGATTGCAGTGGCACACTCATGGCTACCCCAGTGTCGACCTGCTGGGCTCAGGCAATCCTTTCACCTCAGCCTTCCAAGTAGCTGGAACTATGGAACTACAGGGGCACATTACCACACCCAGCTTATTTTTTATTTTTATTTTTAAATTGTAGAGATGAGGTCTCACCAAGTTTCCCAGGCTGATCTCGAACCCTCGGGCTCAGGTAATCCTCTTGCCTTGACCTCCCAAAGTGCTGGGATTACAGGCAGAGCCACCACACCCAGACAACAGTCCAATCTCTTGAGTGAAAAAGTTCTGGGTCTGAATTAAAGCTCTGTCACTTACTGTCCGTGGAACTTATGAAAGTCATTTCCTCCTGGGCCTGTCTCTCCACCTGTAATGTAGGGATAATAATATCTACAGTACAAGGTAGATGGCAATTAAATGAGACAGTGCAATTGTGACTCCCACACAGCCTGACATACAGTCAATTAACAGAAGTTGTCATAATTATTATGTTGTTATCTGCAAACCAGGATATGAACATCTATTTAAATGCTGGTGAGGAAAGGGTGTGGCATGGGCGAAGGCAAACATGAACCAGAGAAGGTTGTCTGGAGAGGGTGACATTTGAGTTAGAAATGAAAAGATGAATGGGGTTTGCCTGATAAAAATAGGAAGGAGGAGGTGAGCGGATTGCCTGAGCCCACTGGTTCAAGACCAGCCTGGGCAACATGGTAAGACCTCGTCTCTACAACAAATTAAAAAAAAAAAATGAACAGGGCGTAGTATCACACATCTGTAGTTCTAGCTACTTGGAAGACTGAGGTGGAAGGATCGCTGGAGCCCAGCAGGTTGACACTGGGGTAGCCATGAATGTGCCACTGCACTCCAGCCTGGGTGACGGAGTAAGACTCCGACTCAAAAAATAAAATAAAATAAAATAAGAAGGAGGTTGGGTATAGTGGCTCACACCTGTAATACCAGCAGCTGGGGAGGCCGAGGCAGGGGGAAGTTTGAGACCAGCCTGGTCAACATAGTGAGACCCCATCTCTTGAAAAAAATTAAAACAATTAGCCAGGTGTGGTGGCATGCACCTGTCATTCCAACTACTCAAGAGGCTGAAAAGGGAGGATCACTTGAATCCAGCAGTTCAAGACTACAGTGAGCTATGATCATACCACTGCACTCCAGTCTGGGTGATGGAGTGAGACCTTGTCTCTAAAAAATAAAATAAAATAAAAAATAAGCAAGAGGAAAAATGGAGCATTTTGGGCAGAGACTTAGAAGGAAAATGCTTGACAGAGAAGGCAGATGGAGCAGAGAATTCAGCGAGAACTGGCAAACAGTGAAATGGAACGACCAGGCGGGAGCTGGGTAGTGAAGGACCTTATAAATGCCACGCTGAGTTTGAGGTTTCATCCTACAAACAAATAAAAGCCTCTGAAAACTATAAGCAAGGCAGTGACATAATCAGGTCTGTGTTTGAGACGGATAATTGGCAGCAGTCCAGGAGATGGGTCTTCTAGAAACCTTGAGAAACAAGAGCCGTTGGGACGCATTTCTACAAACCAGTCACAGGATAACGGTGAGCCTAATGAGAACAGCCAGTTCGGAACACATGGAGGAGGGTCAGTTGGAGAGATATGCTGGAAGCAGAAAAAGGAAATCTGGACTAGAGTGGAATTTAGATGACTAAGAAAATGGAAGCCGGGCTCGGTGGCTCAGCTTGTCATCCTGGCACTTTGGGAGGCCGAGGTAAGTGGATTGCCTGAGCCCATGGGTTGGAGTCCAGCCTGGGCAATTTGGTGAGACCTAATCTCTACAATAAATCATAAAAAATTAGCCAGGTGTGGTAGCAAGCGCATGTAGTTCTGGCTGCTTGGAAGGCTGAGGTGGAAGGATTGCCGGAGCCCAGCGGGTGGACACTGGGGTGGCTGTGAGTGTGCCACTGCACTCCAGCCTGGGCGATAGAATGAGACTCCAACTCAAGAAAAAGTTAAAAAAGAAAGAAAGAAAATCGAAGACTCAGAATTGACACTGCGGTGCCTTGACTAAGGGGCTGACAGGCTATTAAATGCCATTACCTGAGAAAGAAATGTTCAAAAACTGTATTAATAAATGAACGTTCCAATTGTGAGGATATGGCCTTTTTTGGAGGCAAGCTATTTCTGTCAAGTCCTTTTTAGAGACTCACCTCATACTCCTTGAATGTCATTCAAGTCTGCTTTCTCCTATGACATCAGTGGAAGGAAATCAGGATTGGGAGCATTCTGTCTTAATAAACTGTCATGTGTACTAAGATATTTGTTTGTGTGCCTAAGTGAGAAACAGTTTCCAGTCTCTTTGCCAACAATTCTATAGGAGTTTTGTAGCCAGAAAACTTGGTTCAGGCCGGGCATGATGGCATATGCTTGTAATTCCAGCACTTTGGAAGGCTGAGGCAAGAGGGTCACTTGAGCCTAGGAGTTCAAGACCAGCCTGAGCAACAAAGAGAGACTCCATCTATACAAAAAGAAAAGAAAAGAAAAGAAAAAATTAGCTGGGCATGGTGGCATGTGCCTTTAGCCCCAGCTACTCAAGAGTCTGAGACAAAAGGATAGCCTGAGCCCATTAGGTTGAGGTTGCAGTGAGCTGTGATTGTGACTCTACACTCCTGCCTGGGTAACAAGTGAGACCTCAACTCAACAAAAAAGAAAGAAAATATGGTTCATATCATTGCCCACCACTCCCTACTATCACCTCCACTATCACCATGACTAGTGCAGGATCTTGTTAACAGTAAGTGCCCAACAAATAATTGTTACCTTGATTTGATATAAAATTGCACTCTCTTTATTTATTTATTTATTTATTTATTTATTTATTTAAGGCAGGGTTTTACTCTGTTGCCCAGGTTGGAGTATAGTGGTGTGATCATAGCTTACTGCAGTCTTGAACTCCTGGGCTTAAGAAATTCTCCCACTTCACTTTGGTCTCCTGGCCAATTTTTTTTTTTTTTTTTTTTTTTTTACAGACGAGGTTTCACTATGCTGCCTAGATTTAGTAAAAATTGCACTTCTTCTTCTTCTTCTTCTTCTTTTTTTTTTCTTTTGAGTCGGAGTCTCTGTCGCCCAGCCTTGGCATGCTAGGCTCAGGCAATCCTTCCACTTCAGCCTTCCAAGTAGGTAGAGCTGCACATACGTGTCACCATGCCTAGCTAGTTTTTTTGATTTATTGTAGAGAAGAGGTCTCACCATGTTGCCCAGGCTGGTCTCAAAGCTGTGGGTTCAGACAATTCTTTCGCCTCAACCCCCCAAAGTGCTGGGATTATAGGTGTGAACCACTGCACCTGGCTAAATTGCACTTCTTATGTGGGAAACTTCCAGGGGAGATGGGAGGCACACCTCATCAACAAGGGTATCTGCAGAATGAACATTTGTATACCTAACCCTGAACTGTACCCCACATGTTTAACAATAATAATAATAAAGTCCCCAGTGATCACTCTCCAAGCTTTAAAGAGACGAGTGTGGAAGGAGTTCTCAGAAGGAAAGGGCATGGAGCTGTTTGCATGAACCTAGGCTCTAGGTTGGTGTATTTCATGGAGACAAAAGGTGGCCTTCTGTAGCTTGAATCCTGTATTCTCCTTCATGTCTCTACACATAATCAGTTCTCTGTCTTTGACCCAACTTTTCATGCCTTTCAGATTTATAGCCCTCCTGCCCCTCAGAATGGTGCACCAGTTGTTCCAGGGCCCTGACTCCAAGCATCCACCCTGTGGGCCTGGATGCCATCCGCATCTCAGGCTTCTAGGAATCCTCTTGTGTTTCCTCCGCGGCCTCAACCTTACCTGTGCCCTGCATTCTCAATGTCACATGTTCCGTGCTGTCTTCATGCTGTCTTCATCTCTATGTGCTCTCTAGAACCCGTGCATGTGAATCAGGTGTCACAAAGACTGGAAGATGGTTGTCCCAGGGAAACGAGTTCAGTAATAAATTGGTCCCTTTACTAACATGCACTGAAAATGTTCAGGAGCAGAAGAACCTTCAAAATGTTTCCCATACTGACCTGGAAATGGATGTTTAATGTGAGTATGCTATTTCCAAGATAGATACACAAAGGGGTAGTAAACTGACCTAAACATCATTACCAAAGAGTGCTTCAAATTTGGGGGCATAAGACACAGGGAATGAATGAGTGAATGAACTAAGTAATGAATGCCTACACGAAAGGAACAAATCAATAGAACAAATAAACAAAATTACCTACTTCTTTTTCTCTGAAAATGTTTTCTTTCCTGAGGTGTCTTAATACACTCCTCCTGACTCTCAAGAGGATAGGAGGAGTACCAAGTCTTTAAGACTACAAGGAGTAAGTTCTGAAGAATTCAAAGTAAACTTTCTGTTAGCAAAAATCTACTGCCTTGTCCAAACACCCAAGAGGGGTCATTTCTGTGAAAAGGGAAAAGCATTTACAAGTGAAGGAAAGACAGTTCCAAAGTCATAGCTGTCCACCATGAAACACACTTCTCTCCTCTGTCCGTTCTGTGAGCCCGATTCCATCAGCACTCTTGCTCCTCCGGGACCTGGTATGTTCAAGTGAACTGCTACCACTCAAGTGAGAGTGCCATTATTTTAAATGCTTTGAGGGCATGCAGTCCCCAATCCCATTAGCTCCATTTCTAGAGGACCCATCTACGAAATTTTTTGACATCTGCAGAAGGGGGGGCCATTCACACAAATGCCATTTTGCCACTCTCCTCATCTAGGGAAGTCATTCAAACTAACAGGCACTTGGGATTTATGGCAGGCAGAATAATGACCCCCCAAATACATCTACATCCTAACCCTTAGGATAGGTCGATATGATGAGATTATCCTAAAATATCCTGATGGGCCCAATGTTATCACAGGAACTCTTGAAAAAAGAAGGGACAGGAAGAAGAGGAAGTTAGAGTGAGAAAGAGAGATTCTAAGAGATTTTAAGCACAGGAAGAATGCCAGCCCACAGCTGAGGAGAGCGGGTTCTAGGAGCTTAGAATAGGTCCTGGACAACAGCCAGAAACCACGCAGAACTGAATTCCACCAACAATCTGAGTGCAAATCTTCCCCTAGGTAAGAGCCTAGGCCTACCAACACCTTGACTTTGACCTCATGAAACCCAATACAGGAAGCCCATTTGAGCCATCCCATGCACAGACTTCCGATCCACAAAAATAGCAGGATGATAAAAAGATGTTGTTTTAAGCCATGAAATGTATGGTAATTTGTTACCACAGCAATAGAAAACGATTGTGGCATTTGTTCAATTAACCCAGAATGATTAAAGTTCTGACACTGATGAGTCTCATTTAGACTCAACCATTCAATATCTATTCTCGAAGCACCTTACCTGCTCTGTTCAGGCCCATATCCACATCCTTTACAAGAACTAGGCTCAGAGTGATGAGCAAAATAGAGATCTGTTCCTGCAATTTTAGTCCAGTTGGGACATAAATAGTAAACAAACAAAATTTACATAAATGCTTATGTAATGACACACTGTGGCTGATAAAGTGGAAGGGGAGTTCTTGGCACTAAGAGGGTCTTAGGTCATAAGAGGATCTGGTGGAGGAGTGTGTTGGTGAAAACCTTCCTGAAGCACTGACATTCGAGCTGACATCTGCAGTATGTGTGGGAGGGATGTAAGGATATAGAGCTTTGTGGAAGAGAGGCCAGCAAAGACCTTGGAGCAAAAGAGAACATAGGAATGTGAGAAACCCAAATGCTGGGATCACAGGGTGACTCTCAAGAAGACAGCAATGGCTACATCATGAGTCCAGGTGAGCTGTTCTAAAGAGTTTCCATGAAGAAAAGAAAAATAGGTCAGACTCGGTGGCTCAGCCTGTAATCTAAACACTTTGGGAGGCTGAGGTGAGTGGATTGCCTGAGCCCTCAGGTTCGAGACCAGCCTAGGCAACTTGGTAAGACCTTGTCTCTACAATAAATCAAAAATTAGCCGGGCATGATAGCACGTACCTGTAGTTTCAGCTACCTGGAAGGCTGAAACAGAGTGGTTACCTGAGTCCAGCAAGTGGACCCTATGATGGCCTTGAGTGTGCCACTGCAATCCAGCCTGGGCGACGGAGTGAGACTCCAACTCAAAAGAAAAGAAAAGAAAAAGAAAAACACACATCACACTTCAAAAAGACAGGAATCATTTATCAATTAACGATGTTAGAAACTGTCATGGACATAAAATGACGTTCAAGCTGTTTCTGTGGGCTGTTGGCTGCATAATGTTAATCCCTGGCATAGGAAACAGTACAGAGCCTGTCCTCCACACAGGAGATCACCCAGGTTTAGAAAAAGCCCTACACTTGGCATTCTGGGACTGAGAGATGCACAGAAAGTGATTTATTCTCACTGAAGCTCACTTTATTCATCTACAAAGTGAAAATGATCACTTAATGCAAATAGGAGACATAATAAATACTTGCTGAGTAAATAAGTGAATAAATTCAGAGGATCAAATGAAAACCAAGACTGTGAATGTGCTTTGCAAAGTGGAAAATGTTTTGTAAATGCAAATATAATCATTGTTATGATTAAGCCAACAAGGTCTTCATACAAGGAGAGATTGTTCATGTTTCTGAAGATAGAAATAAGAGTCATGCTAATGATACTGACAAATGGACTGGAACAGGTCAGTGAAGAAGGTCATGGAATTTTCATCCATGGATACACTTATGACAGCAATTGCAGCCACCTGCCGTGGACAGATTAGGGAGATTTCAGAAAAGGGACCAAAGGATTATGCTAGACAAAGCATCGTAAGCCCTGGGTTTCTATATCAACTTGTTCAAACTAGAACAATAAAGGGGTACAACTCTTGGGATTACTAATGTAATACTTGCGTTATGATTTGACTTAACATCTGCCAAAAATTGCAATCAGTACAAATTTGACATTCTTTTAAAGTATAATTTTCACATATTAATCAAACCCCCCAATAACTCAATAGGTTATTGTTTCTATGGGAGCTCTCTTTCTTTTCTTCTTTTCTTTTTTTTTGAGTTGGCTTCTCACTCCATCGCCCAGGTTGGAGTGCAGTGGCACACTCACGGCCACCCTAGCATGGACCTGCTGGGCTCTGGCAATCCTTCGCCTCAGTCTTCCTAGTAGCTGGAACTACAGGTGCGTGCTACAATGCCCAGAAAATTTTTTGATTTATTGTAGAGATGAGGTCTCATCATGTTGCCCAGGCTAGTCTCAAATCTGCAGCCTCAGTCAATCCTCTCGCCTCGGCCTCCCAAATTGCAGGATTACAGGCTTGAGCCACGGTGCCCCGCCAGGAGCTCTCTTGGATATTCTAATTCTAGTCACGAATTCCAGCTAAGGAGTTTCATATCATGGATATAATATCACAGTGTTAAACATAAATACTTTAAAGTCTAGAAGACCTGTGTTTGAGGTCAGTTCTTTCAGCTGGTTGGAAAGTTACCTAACTGCTGTAACTCAGTTTTCTCATCAGTAAAATAAGAATAGGAATAGTAAGAGGATTTAACACACATGATCATGCTTTAAGCAGTGCCTAGCATATAGAAATATGTGGCAGTTACTATTATGATCTTTACTATTATTAATCTATATTCCCTAAGCAAAGCTGAAAACTTGAATTACATTAAGATAGAAAAAGTATTTATTTACTTTAGAAAAGATATTTTTAAAAACACAAGCATTGTCTCACTAATTGTTCAGTAGCCCATTTCTTTTCTCTTCACTACTAAAAAAAGAAAGAAAAAAATAAAAAGAACTGGAACCTGTCTATACAAAATTCCTAGCGGTGCTATTTATCATCTCTGGGGATGTCTGTCCAAAGCAGAAATGAAAAAGCAAAACTAAGGATTGTGTTAAGTACAGAAAATCAAACATCCTCTATTTCAGAGCCCATTCTCAATTGCTGGCATTTGAAATACTTTGCAGATAGGAAATGTCATAATTTTAAAGCCCCAGAAAGCGGCCCAGCCCAAGTCATTCATTGGAAGTATCATAGCTCAGGCCTCAGAGGGAAGCCCAGGGGGTCAGGCATGTGGTAATTAGGTCTCTAAATTCACTCCACTGGCTGGGAAACCTGTCAAAGAAATTCTTATCATGGGCAGCGTTAATTACACATAAAATGACAGAACAGACACTCTGGGAGACAAACAGTAACCTAGCAAGAGAGATGGCTGGAGAAAGGGCAGATAGAACAGTGACCAGATCAGGTCCTGGGAGTACCAAACCCTACGGGCAGTGCAGACAAGTCTACTGGATTGGAGAAGAGTGTTTTCTATGCCCAGATGGATTTGTATTGGGTCCATTCATAGCAAGCTGAATATACGCAAAACCAGCAGCTGAGAACTTTCAAGGGTTTCATTTACTTACTCACCAATGCAAGAAGTCATTTGTATCCTCCTTTCATTCCATTCGTTTGTTCAAAATGTATTGAGAGTAGACAGGAATCAGGCACAACACTTGTCAGGAAAAAAACAAACAAAGCCCTGACCTAATGCACCTGATGAAACAGGAATTGAACCTAAAAACACACAGAACAAATGAATCACTACACATTGCAACCGGTCCTTGAAGGGTCGATGAGAGGCAGACAAGGTCAGGCCAGGCCAATAATCTGGACTACGGGAGGAAGTGAGAGGAGATGATATTTAATCCTAGGACTACAGGCAAAATAGACTTTTTGTAGATTAAAAATGAGAGCAGGAGGACTCCAGAAGAAGGGAAGATCTCAGGGTCCTTCATTTCCTCTAGTTCCCTTCTTCTGTCCTCCCTCCCTGATTCAAATTAACCACAGTTCTATTCTAGTTACTAAGAAGTCCTTGCCTTCTCGAAGGTTTCAATCTCCTTGGGGCAGTTAGCAAAAAAAAAAATGATAAACACTGCCAAAGAATAGACGACAGGTCAACAAACACAAGTCACAAAGCGATTCCAAAAGGAAGGCGAGGTTTGTGAAGGGTTCCCAGGATGGACAGGCCACAGAGAGCCCGATATGGCCTGTATTCATTTTAGGAGTGGAAGATAGCCTGGATGACGGAGGCTTGGAGAGCAGGCTGTTTTGGTGGAGGGAGATGTAAGAAGACTGAGCTGACCACAGCAGAAACAGACTGGACACTTAAACGGTGATGACACAGAGGAAATGCATTAATGTCTGAACCACTCCAAGTGTCTTCTAAACCAGGGGTTCCCAACCTCTGGAGGCATGGGCTGGTACCCGTGGATTGTTTAGGAACCAGGCCACACAGCAGGAGGGGAGTACCAGGCAAGCAAGTGATACTTCATCTGTATTTACAGTCGCTCCCCATCACTCTCATTACCACCTGAGCTCTGCCTCTGTCAGATCAGTGGCGGCATTAGATTCTCATAGGAGCACAAACCCTATTGTGAACCACACATTTGAGGGCTCTAGATTGCATGCTTCTTATGAGAATCTAATGCTTGATGATCTGAGGTGGAGCTGGGGTAGTGATGCTAGCATTAGAGCCAGCACTAGGGAGCAGCTGCAAATACATATTAACATTAGTAGCGAGGTTTGACTGCTTTGACTGCACAGAGACCATAATAAATTGCTTGTAGATCATATCAAAACAAGGTCAGGGCAGGACAATAATCTGGACTGGGAGAGAAAGTGAAAAGAGATGATATTTAATCAAAAGGACCTGTGAGTGACATGTCATGTCAATGAGTGACAAGTGAGTTGATGTACTTCAACTGCACCATTTTAAGTCAGCTTCCTACACTTATTTTAGTCTGTGTGTGGTCCACCCATTGTTTTATTTACCACTTCCATCTGCATCTCTTTTTTTAAAATGGTGAGTTGTATAATTATTTCATGATATAGAACAACAATAATAAAGTGTGCAATAAATGTTATGCACTTAATTCGTCCAGAAACCATCTCCCGGCCCCCCAGTTCATGGAAAAATTGTCTTCCACAAAACTGGCTCCTGATGCCAAAAAGGTTAGGGATCCCTGCTCTAAATGTTAGGTTAAGAAAAATTTATTTGATGAGAGGCAAAGGCAAAAGTCAGTATACAAGTAAACGTCAGGGGGAAGTAGGAACAACATGATTAAAACCCGCTCATGAGTCCCCTCAAGATTCCAAGTAGATTCTGAAAACTGTCATCAGTTTGCAACCTCAACAAATTATACTCTCACAAGACAAGAATGTTTTGGGCTCAGGTCTACCAGCAGCCACATCTGGATCCAGTTCCATCCCCCCAAACCCGGGATTCTGTTTGCTCTTCTGAGTGTTCTCCAGTTCCCCACGGAGACTGAGCCCAGACACAAGCTCTGTCCTATTTTGGTCAGGCTGTGCAGCCTCTCGCTTGGTCTTCTGGTCTACCTACTCAGAGGCAGGCCTTCCTTCCTGGCCTTCCCTCCAGCAGGCTGGCTGAATCTCCTCTCCTCCATCCACTGCACTATGGAGAGTGCTCCTTCTGTTTCTACTCTCTCCTATGAGCCAGACAGAATCCTCCAGAATCCTACAGATTGAGCTGTATTTGCTCTGTCCCCTTGAATTTTGTAGATCCTCTGGCTTCCCAGGTGGTGCCGTCCTTACAGCTGTTTCCCTGCAACTGACCATTTTTCTTTTCCAGCTTGGAGGACATACATTTCCCAGCATGACCAACATGTGAGACCAATGTTTTCTGAGGAAATGATTTTGGTTTTGTTTCTTTGGGAGAAACACTCCCATCAAACGGGAATGAGTTTAACATCACTCTTGAAATAAAAGCTAAATAAACGGAGTTCCCCAAATAATGATCACATCAGCAGTCCGTGCATGCAGTGGCCTTCTGCAGTGTCTATGCATTCAATAAGAACTTTTTTTTTGAGTTGGAGTCTCACTCCGTCTCCCAGGCTGGAGTGCAGTGGCACACTCACAGCCACCCCAGTGTCGACCCGCTGGGCTCCCGCAGTTTTTCTGCCTCCCCCTTCCAAGTAGCCAGAACTACAGGCACGCGCTACCACGCCCGACTAATTTTTCATTTATTGTAGAGATGAGGTCTTGCCAAGTTGCCCAAGCAGTTCTTGAACCCATGGGCTCAGGCAATCCCCTCACCTCGGTCTCCCAAAGTAGTGGGATTAAAGGCTTGAGCCACTGCACCCAGCCAATAAGAACTCTTTAGTAGGCTATATCAGTCATAATTGTCTTGAGTACTTGTCATGGTCATACACACTTTGTTTTAGTCAGCTTGGGCTGCAATAACAAAATACCATAAACCAGTGGATCACAGACAACAGAAATTTCTCACAGTTTTGAAGGCTGGAAGTCCAACATCAGGGTAACAGCATAACTGGCTTCTGGTGAGGGTGAGAGACCTTTTATTTGCAGACTGCCAATTTTTCTTTGTATCCTCACATGGCAAAGAGAGAAAGAGAGCTCTGGTCTCTTCACCCCCTTATAAGGCACCAAATCCATTCACAAAGGCTCCACTTTCATGACCTGATTACCTCCCAAAAGCTTTGCCTCCTAATATGATTAATATAAATTCAGATGTTAGAATCTCAGTATACAAATCTAGGGGGAAGGGAACATAAGAATTTAGTCCGTAAAACACTGTCATCTGAGCCAGCCCCAATGGGTACCCCAATCGCAGCACACAGCATGCTGTGATGGGCACTACCATACCCTGTTTCAGGAATGAAGGATTTATTTACCCAGCTGCCTGGAGTGCTTCCAGGAGAAAGCCCTCAGCTATCAACCTTCTCTGAGAACTGCTCTTGTGGTCCAGCCTATACCCAATTACTGGTCCAGCAGAGGTGTAAAAGTTCAGTTTCCTCAGCTCCACAAGGCATAGCTAGAGAGCCCACCCCATGTCAGAGTTTCATGTGGGATTGGCAGAAGCTTCTTTGAAACTGCATCACAACCCAGCCTCTCTGTTCAATCCTTCCTTCCCTCCCATAAGGAGCGATCCCAATGGCTCTTCTCAGTCGAAATCCCACATGCTAATCTCCATCTTAGAGCCTGCTTCCTGGGGAAGCAGATCTTTGCCAGCCAAGAAGAGTTGTGTGGATTCTCCTCATGAATTCATCTTATGCCTCAGGTTTATTGAGTACCACTGCATGCCAGGTATCGTGTTCCCTTAAGAAGCTTCTAGCTCCGCTGTAGAGCTTAGTATTTCTTTCAGGTGTATGTATAATAAACACTCGTCTACAAAGGCTCATGCACTACTTGTTTTTCCAAGGAGTTTGATCCTTAATATCCTAGGTAGTTGCAAGGATCCAACGTGGACCATCTGTTGTTATGCCAATCTGTTCAAGCAAGAGAGTAAAAATCCCGGGAGAGTCTGGAATCACAAGTTTCTTGCATTCAAAAATAATGTGGCAGCATTCTCTGCCCAGCTGTGAAGAACTGCATGACTAAGAAAATACAAGTCCCCTAGGACACACCCTACGCTTCATGCTAATGAAATCGGGACCAGGACCCATCCAGTTTTATGGTCTAACTGGTCATCTGAGAAGCCAGTTTTTTAACCAGTCTTTTAGTAGTGATTTGCTTGCTATGAATACACCATCTTTTTAGGACGGCTTTGTAATTCCATAATTTTCCATCGTAACTGTTTTTTTTTTTGTTTGTTTGTTTTGAGTTGGAGTCTCACTCTGTCGCCCAGACTGCAGTGCAGTGGCCGCTCCCGGCCACCGCAGCCTCGACCTGCTGGGCTCCGGCGATCCTTCCGCCTCAGCCTTCCGATTAGCCGGAATTACAGGCATGTGCTACCATGCCCAGCTGATTTTTTGATTTATTGTAGAGATGAGGTCTCGCTGCCCAGGTGGGTCTCGAACCCGTGGGCTCAGGTAATCCACTCACCTCAGCCTCCCAAAGGCGCGGGATTACAGGCTGAGTCACCGAGCTCAGCTTTTTTTTTTTGAGTTGGAGTATCACTCTATTGCCCAGGCTGAAGTGCAGTGGCACATTCACGACCACCCCAGCATCGACCTCCTGGGCTCCGGTGATCCTTCTGCCTCAGCCTTCCAAGTAGCCAGAACTACAGGTGCGTGCTACCACGTTCGGCTAATTTTTTATTAATTGTAGAGACGAGGTCTTGCCAAGTTGTCCCAGCTGGTCTTGACCCCGCAGACTCAGGCAATCCCCTCACTCAGCCTCCAAAGTGCTGGGATTACACACTTGAGCCACCGCGCCTGGCCCAACTCTTCTTTAAAAAAACTGCAACCTCTCCTCTCCTCTGCATTCTCTACCAATAAATAGCTTTGCTCCTGAAGATTAATTGGGTAAAAATAACATGACTATATTCATAGGCTTGAGAATGAACAATTTCTATTATTTTAGAGCTTAATTAAGAAGGAATCAGCATGAAAGGCAGGGTTGATATTTATATCTAGTGAGGGCTAAGTCTAGACAAGGGAAACAAAGTCAACATTAATCTTTGACATGTATGACTTAAAAGCAAAAGCCACTAGGCCCTGCAGATTAGTTAACACATTTCATTGGTATACAAACACCACATAATCTTCCCTGCCTCAAGGCAATCCACTGATATAGTTGCCACACTGTTATTGAGATTTTCACTAGGATTTGTGTTCATAAGGTTGTAATAAGCCAGGGGTTTTCAAACTGACTTTTCTTTTTTTTCTTTTCTGTCCCACCCCAACCATTATGCACTATGATTCTTGGGGCCTGGCATAGACCTACTGATTCAGAGGGCCTTTTATTTTATTTATTTATTTCTGAGACAGGGTCTTGCTGTGTTGTGCAGGCTGGAGTGCAGCAGCTCAATCATAGCTCACTGCAGCCTCAATCTTCTGGGCTTAAGTGATGCAATCCTTCTGCCTCAGCTTCCCAAGTAGCCAAGACTACAGGCACACACCACCACACTTGCCTAATTATTTTTATTTTTATTTTGAGACAGGATCTCAATGTGTTGCCCAAACTCCTGGTCTCAAACTCCTGGGCTCAAGCAATTCTCCCACCTCAGTCTCCCAAAGTGGGATTACAGGCGTGAGTCACTGTGCTCAGCTCATGTTGGTCTTACAGAAAGGCTCTGGAAACTGCATTTTTATCAAGCACAATGTAATTTTTATGTACAATAAAGTTTTGGAATGAATAGTCTTGACAAGTAATCATAATTGGAACCCCATATACAAACTGACTATGCCACATTCAGTCTATTCAGAGATGTGTTCTTTCTGACCACTTAAAATGGGGCCACCCCACTTAGGAAAACATTCACCAGGACCCTCAGTTCCTCAGCCTTTCCTTTTTTGGTTCCCTGGCCTGTTTGCTTCCACATTCTGGTTTTTGATAGTAACCTCACGCCGCCCCCGTCCTGGGTGACCACTCTAGGCTACGTTTTTCTTTTTTGAGTGGTGTCTCGCTCTGTCGCCCAGGCTGGAGTGCAGTGGCGCACTCACGGCCATAGCAGTGCTGACCTGCTGGGCTCAGGCGATCCTTCCGCCTCAGCCTTTCCAGTAGCGAGAACTACAGGCACACGCCACCACACCTGGCTAATTTTTTGATTTATTGTAGAAATGAGGTCTCACCAAGTTGCCCAGTCTGGTCTCGAACCTCTGGACTCAGGCAATCCTCTCGCCTCAGGCTCCCAAAGTGCTGGAATTACAGGCTTGAGCCACCGCGCCCAGCCTAGGCTATGGTTTTCACCTTTCAGACACATGCACCATGACGTAGGTATGAAACACTTCAAATTCACAGAGTGGAACTTCCTGACCTCTTCCTGTGCAGCTTCCACATGAACAGAGAAAAGCGCATTCACTCAATCGATTTATCCATATATCCCTTCATGTATTCAACATATTTTTAGTGAACGCTCATTACATGCCAGGCACTGTACTATGCCCTGAGGATACAGCAGTTAAGAAAATAGGCCCAGGACTAGTGCTCTGCTCTCGTGTTAATAGTCTAGCAAACATTAGAGTAATTGCATAATTAACTGTTTAATTACACCTGTGAGTACTAAGAAGCGAATGGTTCATTCATTCTTCCTGGAGTTCCATGGAGGTCCAGGGCGCCACTCTTGGAGGTCCAGCTTATGGTGAGTAGGGCCTGAGTCGGGGGTGGGGGGGGGATGAGAAAGAAAGACAAGAGACAGCGGGATTGGGAGGTCTCTCTCCTCAGTAGGTGAGAGCAAGTTTATTATTTAGCATGCCTCTTCAAAACTAGGGCAAAACTGTACAAGGGAGGGCAAAACCACACAAGGGGCTATTGAAAAAACAAGCAGCATCAGCATCCGGACTAGGCATGATGGAGGTATCCCGGCTAGGTGTGGTTGATGTCATGCCGCTCTGCTTTATTATAAAGTAACAAATCAAGGTCAGGGGAGATGAGGGAGCCACAGCAGAATTATGTCACGACTAGAAGGCGAGCTGTTCTGCATTTATCGTCTTGTACCTAGGGCTTTATTGTAGCCAAGACTTTATCTGTACTCTGTGTACCCGGATGTGTGGGCATCGGAGACACTGTTTCGTGGAGCAGGCTGCATTCCTCACAGCCTGCCTTTGACTAGGATGCAGAGCTTCCAGGAGAGACGGTTGCCTACGAGCCTGGGGGAGTCAAGGCCTGCTACAGTGGCAGTGCTTGTCTGCCCCCCATATCACATCTGCTCCGAGATGAGGGAGGATATAGGCTTGGTTCCTTAAACACAAGCCAAGAACACAAGGACCTTGTCAGCTTATGCTCTGGTTTCCTTCAGAGTTCTATGAAGGTAGAGAGCAGTAGGTCCAGTTGGGAAGAGACAAGAAAGTTTCCCTGAGGAGACACTATTTGGCATGAACACTAAATGGAGGGCAGGAATCAGTCACTCAGGGGCAAGGCATGAGATGTGGACAGACAAGGGCCAGGGTCATGCTGATGAGCTTTCCGGCATAGAAGACAGTCTGTGCAAAGATCCTGAGGAGCAAAGGAACCTGGTTTAGTGGCTGGAAAGCAAAGGAGAGAACGGCAAGAAAGGGGGCTGACAGATTAGATCATGCCTGAATTTTAACTACATTAACAATATTTTTCAACATCCAGGCATGGTGGCACGTTCCTGTAGTCCCAGCTACTCAGGAAACTGAGACAGAAGGATTCCTTGAGCCTAGGAGTTTGAGGCTGCATTGAGCTATGAGGGTGCCACTTCACTCTAGCCTGGGCAACACAGCAAGACCCTGTCTCTAAAATAAATTTTAAAAATTTGACCGGGCATGGTGGCTCAAGTCTGTAATCTCAGCACTTTGCTTGAGTCCACAGGTTCAAGAACAGCCTGGGCAACTTGGCGAGACCTCATCTCTACACTAAATAAAAAACTTAGCTGGCTGTGGTAGCGTGTGCTTGTAGTTATGGCTACTTGAAAGGCTGGGTCAGATGGATCACCTGGGCCCAGCAGGTCGATGCTGGGATGGCTGTGAGACATAAAAAAATTATGCCTGTAATCTCAGTACTTTGGGAGGCACCTGTAATCTCAGAACTTTGGGAGACCACAGCTAGAGGATTGTCTGAGTCCACAAGTTCGAGACCAGCCTGGGCAACTTGGCGAGACCTCATCTCTACAATAAATCAAAAAAATTAGCTAGGCGTGGTGGCGTGTGCCTGTTCCTGCTACTTGGAAGGTTGAGGCAGAAAGATCGCCTGAGCAGAGCAGATCGAGGCTGCAGTGGCCATGAGCATGCCACTGTACTCCAGCCTGGGTGACAGAGTGAGACTCCAACTCAAAAAAAAAAAAAAAAAAGAACGATATAGCCCCAAGGAGAGGATTTAGGGAATACAATCTACTATCTGCATATCAGTCACTCTGTTGGGGCCTGGTAAATGAATGGGGGGGGGGGGGCGGGACCGCATCTGGAGCCCTGTGGAGAGATGGAGAAAGTGAAAGACAGTGGTACCTAAGAGGGTAAGAAAGTAGGAGGGGGGAATGGAGAGAAGCCAGCCGGAGAATTTTATAACTGATAATATTTGTCCTAAGGCAAAAGGCAGTATCATGGATGACGCAAACCTGGACAAGGCTGTTGATCTTTGCTCTGTCCATATGAATCCTAATTCATTATGACTCCTCTGGAGAGGAGGAGGAACAAATGGCACTAAGTGAACGTATCCTAAATGACATTGCTTAGGATACATTCACTTAGTGCCATTTGTGCTAGCCGGGCTTGGTGGCTCAGCCTGTAATCCCGCGCCTTTGGGAGGCTGAGGTGAGTGGATTGCCTGAGCCCGCAGGTTCGAGACCCGCCTGGGCAACTTGGCGAGACCTCATCTCTGCTATAAATAAAAAAAATGAGCTGGGCGTGGTAGCGCATGCCTGTAATTCCAGCTACTCGGAAGACTGAGGCAGAAGGATCGCCGGAGTCCAGCAGGCGAGGCTGCGGTGGCTGGGAGCGGCCACTGCACTCCAGTCTGGGCAACCGAGTGAGACCCCAACTCAAAAAAAAACAAAAAAAAATGACATTGCTTCCCCTCATCCCTCCAGCCCCCCACCCCATGTCTTTGGTCTTCGGCTACAACATGAAGGAGATAAGACTGCTGACTTAGTGGGGTGGGGCCGTTGGGGAGACTCACAGGGTAATCCACGTCAGCTACTGAGAAGGGTGCCTGCAGGTTGTGGGCTCCTGCTATGCTTGCCTCAATCTGCATGGCTTCTGGGGTGGTAAGAGTGAGCTGTGCTGGCTAAAAACTTGGGCTCTGGGGACAGATACCTATCTTTGAATCCTGGATCTGACATGTAGTTGCTATTTAGCTGTCATTAGTCATTTCAATCATTTGAGCTCTGTGTTTGTTTTCTGCATCTCTTTTGAAGCATGAAATATTTCAAACATCCAAAACTATGTGTAGTAAGTATCTCCTCCACATACTCTTCTCATATTTAGCAAACATTTACATTGCACTGCAGACCTTTTCTTTTTCTTTTTCTTTTTTGAGTTAGAGTCTTACTCTGTCGCCTAGGTTGGAGTGCAGTGCACACTCACAGCCGCCCCATTGTTGTCCTGCTGGGCTCCAGCGATCCTTCCGCCTCAGTCTTCCAAGTAACCGGAACTACAGGCGCGCACTACCACACCTGGCTAATTTTTATTTTTAGAGATGAGGTCTCACCAAGTTGTCTGGGCTGATCTCAAACCCGTGGGCTCAGGCAATCCACTTGCCTCAACCTCCCAAAGTGCTGGGATCACAGGCTGAGCCACCGAGCCCGGCCAGACCTATTTTTTTTTTTTTTTTTAAGTTGGAGTCTCACTCTTGCCCACACTGGAGTTCTGTGGCCACTCCCGGCCACCGCAGCCTCGACCAGCTGGACTCTGGCGATCCTTCCACCTCAGCCTTCCGAGTAGCCGGAATTACAGGCATGCACTACCATGCCCGGCTGATTTTTTGATTTATTGTAGAGATGAGGTCTCGCTGCCCAGGCGAGTCTCAAACCCGCGGGCTCAGGCAATCCACTCATCTCACCTCCCAAAGGCGCGGGATTACAGTCTGAGCCACCGAGCCCGGCTTAGACCTATTTTTAAAAAGATAAAATGAGCAAGGCAGGCTTGCTCATGCCTATAATCCCAGTACTTTGAGAAACTGAGGGAGGAGGCTTGAGGTCAGACATTAGAGACCAGCTTGGGCAACACAGCAAGACCTCATCTCTACAAAAATTAAAGAAAACAAACATCAGCTAGGTGTGGTGGCATCCACCTGCAGTCCAAGCTACTCAGGAGGCTGAGGCAAGAGGATCACTTGAGCCCAGGAGGTCGAGGCTGCACTGAGCTGTGACTGCACCACTGCATTACAGCCTGGGAAACAAAGAAAGATCCTGACAAAAAAAAAAAAAAAAAAAAGGAAGAAGAAGAAGAAATAACATGGTACAAGACTCTTTTAATTCTTTTAAAGAGTCTTTGTATTGTGTGCAGTGGCACATGCCTGTAATCCCAGCACTTTGAGAGGCCAAGGCAGGAGGACTGTTTGATCCTGGGAGTTCAGGACCAGTCTGGGCAACACAGAGAGAACTCATCTCTATAAAAATTTTTTTTGAAAAATTAGCTGGGCATAAAGGCGTGCGCCTGTAGTCCCAGCTACGCAGGAGGCTGAGATAGAAAGCTCACCTGGGCACAGGAGGTCAAGTCTGTGGTGAGCCGTGATTGTGCCACTTCGCTCCAGCCTGTGACAGAGTGAGACTTCTACTCAAAAAATAAAGAATCTTCCCCATTGACTTCCATTCCGTTCCCTCTCAGAGGTAACCATTATTCTGAAATCAGTGTGTGTCTCTTACAGTTTTTTTTTCCACTTTTACTACATATATAAATGTCCATAATAATATGTAGTATTGTTTTGTATGTGTAAAATTCTCATATAAATGGTATCAAACTGTGACTAAGTAGAATTTACCCTGGGAATGAAAGAATGGTTTCCACATTTGATAATCTATTACTAGAATCTGTAACAGATTAATGAAAAAATGACACACGATTATCTGGAAATAGTACATGCATTTGAGAAAAATTCCACACCTATTCATGATTAAAAAAACCAACTCTCTTCAACTTGTTAGTGAGTCATGGACTGTTGACATCTGGGGCAGGATAATTCTTCACTAGGGGGACTGTTCTGTACCTTGCTGTATGTTTAGCTAGTAGCACCTTCCTACATTCATGAAAATCAAAGCCTCCAGATATTACCACATGTCTCCTGGGGACAACAAAGCCCTTGATGGAAAACCATTGTGTTAGGCAAGGCATTTAATCAGTGTTAAGTGCTGACAGGAACAACGATACAGGGAATCTGTGAAATAAAATGATAGAAGGTACTTAGGGTACTTGCTGGCACTATGCCAATGAACCCTCAATGGATGCACTTGGTTGACGGCGATGGTGGCAATGATGATGACACTGATGTTGATGAGGGTGGGAGGTTACAGCTGAAATATCTGTGAGCATGTTTCTGTGCTCAGGCATTTCTTCTCTTGGCCCTTCTTCATCCATCATCGAGGCATTCTGCCTTTGCAGTTGTTTTCTCCAGGAGGGATGAGACAGCAGAAATGACAGAGACCACGAGGAGGAAGAGTCTACTTCCAGCCCCAGAGAATGAGTGGTCTTTGGGGCACAGAAAATAGATTGGGAAGAAGATGTGCTGACCTAGAGAAAAAAATTTCCACTCTGGTCTAGAACAGATGTCCTAGGCTGAGAGGAAAACAAAAGGCAGAAGTCTTGCAAGGAGGATGGGGGACAGAGGGACCTGAGATAGGAGGACCAGATAGGGAGGGACTATATCTAGGGGAGATAAGGCACTCCAGAGTCGCCCATCCTCCACAGGGGCAGCCTTTAAGGCTCTATGGTCCACCTCACACGCTTGGGAACCAGGTGAGCTACAACATGCCATCTACACTGTTTTTGTTTTGTTTTTTAAGAAAGCAGGATTTATTAAGAGGACAGAAAAGCTCCCACAGTGGGAGGGGACTCGAGGGGCTTTCCCCATCTACACTGTTTAAGGGAGTGGTGCATGTGGGCTGCACTGAAGCCCCCAATGACCGACATTCCCATGTGTCCAGCAGGAAACTCCCCACCATGGTCAGCACCCTGTGTGCTCACTGCTGCTGCTGTCTGGCAGGAGTTGAACCTATCCATGCCCTGGACACTGTTGGACACTCCATGTATTGTGACCTGTGGGAACGCCCTGTGGGGATATCTAGGTGGCCCAGGATGCTCTGGGGAAAGGGAATGCAAGAAGGAGAAACTCTCCTGGTCCTGTACCTCATGCTTAGATGAGATACAGTGGAACCAGCCCAAGCCCTCCTTGTTGTTTTACAATTCTGGGGTGATTGCTTTTCACCATGCTCACTCATATTCGATGCTGTGCAAGTAATGCAACTTGCCTGGGTCTCAATTTCCTCTACTGTGCATGAGCCCAAAAGTCACTCAGCTCTAAAATTTTATGATATTTCTCTCTTTCCTTTTCACAGATTAACTGGTCTTCATAAATATGTAGTAACTGCTTGAGAAATATTCATATGTCATCAGTTTTAAGTCACGAAAGATTGAGATGTAAAAAATAAAATAAAAATGAAAAGTTGGGCCACTTTAACAGACAGCATGAATTGACTTCCAGAGAGAACTTGCTTATAAAATGCCAAATTAATGACAAATTTTACTCAAGTTTTATTCACTTCCCTTACTTTCATCTGCTGTGATTTTTAAACAGTGTCTGCACCTGAGGCCAGAGCAGATTGGAGTTAAAACAGATCAGATTTCTACAGTTTTATGAAGTTTTACATTAAACGAACGTTAGAAATGACAAAATAAGTGACTTTTAGGTGACGGCAGTTGCAGGCATTACCTTCGTTTTAAAGAAAAAGAAAGTGAGGTTCTGCAATGTTAAATAACTTTTCTCACACAATTATTAAGTGGAGAAGCCAGAATTTAAGGCCAGGATTTCCAAGTTCACAGTGATGACTGGAGAATTAATGGGTCTAGATTCTACAAATGTTATCCATGTATCATTTGTATTCATGTGGCCTCACTAACTTGCAGACTTAGTTAAATGCCCAATGCCAAGGTATCTCTTTTTCTCACTCATTTGATCATTTTTCTTCCAATGATCAATTTAGAAAACCCATCACTGGCCATTGCCAGACCATGGCCTCCATTGCCTTGTTAAGCTATGGTGTAGTCATGTGCTCTTTGAGCTATGGCCAGGCCATGTTTTCTTAAGCTTTGGCCCCCTCCCCTACCTTGGGGAGGTGAATCTCCTTTTTCTCTCTCTAATTTACTTTCTAAATAAACTATGTTTTCTTTTATTTTCTTCTTCTTCTTCTTCTTTTTTGAGTTGGAGCCTTGCTCTGTCACCCAGGCTGGAGTTTAGTGGCACACTCACAGCCACCCCAGTGTGGAACCTGCTGGGCTCTGGCGATCCTTCTGCTTCAGCCTTTCAAGCAGTGGGAACTACAGGTGCATGCTACCACACCTGGCTAATTTTTTAATTTATTGTAGAGAAGAGGTCTCACCAAGTTACCCAGGCTGTTCTCGAACTGGTGGGCTCAGGCAATCCCCTCACCTCGGCAATCCCCTCTCCCCTCACCATTACCGCTGACAAATTTGAGTTGGCATTTCATTCATCAGAGACAGTATTTGAGCAAAATTAAAGCATGAAACTTTTCGAGAATTGAACGCTTGCTTGGTGCAACTGAGCCACTGATTCTTCTTAAAAATCTTCTAGAGTAGAGCTAAATTCAAAGGGAATGTATTAAAAAATGAGTCATTCATCTTTCAGTACTAATTTTAAATGGTTAGAAAATGAGAAAGTCTGTGCAAATATACCATGGGTTATTAAATCCTGGTTTGGACTGCATTGCAAATGGGTAAATATCAGCCACAGAATGATAATTACTCAAGTCTGACTGGATTCCATATTGCAAAAGCTCCACTCATTGTGGATTTCCAACTTGAGATATTGCATAATCAGACTGTTTCTTTGCACTTCAAGAAGGTTGGAAACTAAGAAAGAAAAAGATTGACATATTTGGTCATTAAAAATGTTGACATTGACATGGCAAAAGATCCCATAAACACTGTTTGAAGAAAAAGGACAAAGGGGGGGAATATGAACAACACGTGTGACATATCTAAAGTTATTACCTAGAGTTTCATCAAAAGAAAAACAATCTGATTGGAAAATGGGTGAAAGACATAGATATGTCATTGACAAAAAACAAGGTGACCAAAAATCATATGAAACGATTTTTGAAACCATTGTTAATCTAAGAAATGCAAATGAAAACAGACAAGTAATTGTTTTGTCTTTCAGATTAGCAAGAATTAAAAATGAATAATACCCAGTGTTGATGTGAGTATAGACACTCTCAAACACTGTTGATACTGGAGGGTTATTTTCTAATACCTTCAGAATTTTTTTTTTTTTTTTTTGATTTGGAGTCTCACTCCATTGCCCAGGCTGGAGTGCAGTGACACGCTCACGGCCACCCCAACATTGACCTGCTGGGCTCAGGCGATTCTTCTGCCTCAGTCTTCCAAGTAGTTGGAACTACAGGTGTGCCGTAGTTTTTGACTTCAGGGAACTAAATTTTTGATTTATTGTAGAGATGAGGTCTTGCCATGTTACCCGGGCTGGTTTCGAACTTGCGGTCTGAGGCAATCCTCTTGCCTCAGTCTTCCAAAGTACCGGGATTACAGGCTTAAGCCACTTCACCTGGTCTTACTTAAAGAATTTTAAATGTACCTGCCTTCTAGTTAATCAATACCACTTCTAGAAGTTTTTCCTATGGAAATAGTAAATAACTGTTTAAAGATACATATGACAAAATCTATTATCACATTCAGCATTGGGAAAAATTAAATGGCCATTACTAGAAGATTGGCTGTAAGAGTTACAAGTCATTCTTAAAGAAAATACCATGTAGACATTAAAAATAATTAAGTAGCTATAGATATACTGGTATGGAAAATATTCACATATTATCAGGCAACAAAAGTAACAAAGCACTATCATATCCAATAATAATGATAACAATAACAATAGTCATTCCAAAAAATAACAATAACATCTGAAAATGCCTGAAAGGATATAAACTAGTCTGCTAATGGTGGCTGTCTTTTGAAGTTGTAACTAAAGGAAAAATTCACTGTATAGTGTATATGTTTCTATATTGTTTGAATTTTAGACAATTAGCACGTATTATTCTGTCCTTCAATTAGAAATGGCTAGAATGTATTTTTAAAAGACTTGATGGTCTAATCTTTCACTTTCAAAGGCTTTTAGCATATGCTAGCACAAGTAAATATATTCTAGGAATGACCATGCTATTTCTAATCAAAGGCAGTTCAGGATTTCTACACAGGAGGGAATTTGGGGCAGTCATCAGTTCTAGCAGAGTGTTTTTAAAAATAAAATTGAGAAAGCAATTATTAGAAAAAGATTAAGTTTGTTTTAATATTTTAAATCACTTAGTTTTTTCTGGGCATCAGTTTAACAATAAGTAAAATTTCCCCACATAAGTAAAATGTCAATAATGATTCCTGCCTTCTTTCCCAGGACAGCTATGTGGAAAAAATGAGTCAATGCAAGTGAAAAACAATTGGAAACTGAAGGACACTCAGCAGATATGAAGGACTCTGTGACTTTGGAAAACTCCCAAGCAATAATACATCAGTATTCCCTCCTAAGATAAATTATTTACTTCCATATTTTCCTTATGACCCTGTATCTAAGTTGCATTTGCAGGAAGGTGTGTAGTTTCTGGATTTGCCACAAATTATGCATCAGTTGTCTGCCACTTTTACAAAACAATAGGCTCATCAGAGGAAATGTTGGGCCAGATAAATGTCAATGCCTGGAAATGATACCTTAATGGCCAGGGAGTCATATTATCAATATCAGCCATAAGGCAACCAAAACTTGTTGTAACTTCCCATGTGGTACTGCTGATTGAATTTTAGTAGGAGCCATCACTGACATTAGTCACCTGCTGTGGATCCTGTATGAGACATTGACAATCCTAAATGAATCAGATAAAGACAGATTCGAGGAGCAGAACTTTGCTGCCAGACATGGCTTACTACATGTTATGCAATTTACAGCAAGGTAAACACCAACCCAATACTCTCTTGTCTGTCTTCCCTGACTTCCTTCCATTAAAGAAATTGTAAAAACTAAATATTCACTTTCGTAGTCTTCCTTTCATTATGTATACATAAATGAAATCTATGACATAGTCTTATATCACTACTCAAATGACAGTCCTCAGAGAGGTTCCACCCGACAGCCTATATTAGCATTCCCCATCACTGTCTAGCTGCTTTATTTTTTTTTCACTGATTTGTATTGAGTAAAATATAATGGCAATTATTTGTTTATTATTTTGTCTTGGACAGTTCACCAAAATGAATCCTTCACATAGTCAGAAACTTAACTTTACTGTGTCTGTTGCCGTAATTCCAGCATCTTTTTTTTGAGAGAGTGTCTTGCTCTGTCACCCAGGCTGGAGCGCAGTGGTGCAATCATACCTCACTGCAGCCTTGAACTCCTGGGCTTCAGTGATCCTCCTGCCTCAGCCTCCAGAGTGGCTGGGACTACAGGCACACATCACCATGCTCAGTTAATTTTTTTTTTTTTTTGAGTCGTAGTCTCACTCCCTCACCCAGGCTGGAGTGCAGTGGCACACCCGCAGCCACTGCAGCCTTGACCTGTTAGGATCAGGCAATCCTTCAGCCTCAGACTTCCAAGTAGCTGGGAACTATAGACACACACATCACCATGTCTGGCAAGTACAGTTAAATTTTTATATTTTTTGTAAAAATGAGATTTCGCTATGTTGCCCAGGCTAGTTTCAAAACCCCTGGACTCAAGCCATCCTCTCACCTTGGCCTTCAAGAATGCTGGGATTACAGGAGTGAGCCACCGCACCCAGACAAAATTGTGCTTAAACATATAATTTACATCTGATAAATATTCATCAAATGAACAAATTAATGTATGTAAAATGTCCTAGTGTACATTATAGTTGCAGTTGTCGTAGAAAGTGACAGTTATTGCACAACAGCACTCACTGGGAGAGACGACTTGAAGGAAAGAGGAGAAATGTGGTTATTTGGACAGAGGACACGAGTAAGTTGAACGGTGACATGGGGTGGGGCTAGAAAAGGGGAACCAGAGGGCTCTTTTGTGGATCCCCTCTTGTCCAAGGTGAAGGGGATCTCTCACACCCAATTCCTCTAGATTGGGACTGCCACTCTTTCACTGTTTTGAGACTCTGTCTTGGAAGGGCCTGAGTCCTGTGGTGTCATCAACCTGATATGTAATTGTGTGCATATGTCCTTTTAATTCTGCTTACAAAGACAATGAGTCAAAACTTTCATTTTTCAAAAGGAAAAGTTGGCTGGGTACAGTGGCTCACACTTGTAATTCTAGCATTTTGAGAGGCCAAGGCAGGAGAATTGCTTAAGCCCAGCCTGGGCAACATTAGTGAGACCCTGTCTTTAAAAAATAAAAAATAGGCCGGGTTCGGTGGCTCAGCCTGTAATCCCAGAACTTTGGGAGCCCGTGGGTTCGAGACCAGCCTGGGAAACATGGTGAGACCTCATCTCTACAATTAATAAAAAAAATTAGCCAGGCATGGTAGCACACGCCTGTAGTGCTGGATACTTGAAAGACTGAAGCAGAAGAATTGCCGGAGCCCAGCAGGTTGAGGCTGCAGTGGCCGTGAGCATGCCACTGCACTCCAGACTGGGTGACGGAGTGAGATAACAACTCAAAAAAATAATAAAAAATAAAAAATGGAAAAAAGGAAAGCCACTTGTCAAAATGGAAAAACAGCAAAGAATCTTGGAGATAATCCAACTCAGCTTCCTCTTTTATCACACAAATAGCAGGCCTGAGGAGCTTCAGTTAGCTAGACCAGTGTCATGAGGACAGTGAAAAACAGTGTTCATTGTAATACTATTTTCTAAACAATGTAATACTGATGACCTGCTGGGTGGCAGGTGCTGCTCTGGGCATTTTCTACACACTGGCGCCTTCATCCTTACAGCAACTGCAACAGGCTGGTTATAGTTAACCCTATGGTTAAGAAAGCGGCTTAGGGACACAGAACTTCAGCAGATCTCAAAACCACCTAGATCAGAGGCACAGGGTTCAGCCCATGGCTGTTGGGACTCCACTTATCATTCTCATACACCCCACAAGTTATCTTCACACCACATGTCCTCTGCATAATGTGTGACAACAATTCAGTTCAAACTCAATATCCCTCGGTCATTCTTGAAGACACACTCATTCTCACTTTTATGAGATATGATCCCAAAATTGATTACCATGAATTTATTTATTTATTTATTTACTTTTTTTTTTTTTTCCAGTCAGAGTCCCACTCCGTCGCCCAGACTGGAGGGCAGTGGCACGCTTCCAGCCACTGCAGCCTCAACCTGCCGGGCTCCAGCGATTCTTCCGCCTCAGCCTTCCAAGTAGCTGGAACTATAGGCGCGCGCTACCACACCCAGCTAGTTTTTGATTTATTGTAGAGACAAGGTCTCACCAAGTTGCCTGGGTGGGTATCGAACCTGCAGGTTCAGGCAATCCACTCGCCTCGGCCTCCTAAAGTTCTGGGATTACAGGCTGAGCCACCAAGCCCAGCCAGTAATTGTTGTTTTAACTATAAGTGTACAAATTCACATTACAATGCTATGTAAACAGGACCCCAGAGCCAGTGGCTGAGGCAGCCTCCAGGTCAGAGCTGCTCCTTGTCCTCTTTGCTGCAGGTCACACCTGCCCTGCCCACCCTGTTCTCTCAGCCTGGTTTCCAGGATCCCTCTCCTGGAAGGAATATGCTTTCTCTTTCTTTCTTTCTTTCTTCCTTTCTTTCTTTCTTTCTTTCTTTCTTTCTTTCTTTCTTTTCTTTCTTCCTTCTCTTTTCCTTTCCTTCCTTCCTTTCTTCCTTCCTTCCTTCCTTCTTTCTTTCTTTCCTCCCTTCCTTCCTTCTTTTTTTATTTCTTTCATTTTATTTTTCTTTCTTTTCTTTTCTTTTTTTTTTTTTGAGTTGGAGTCTCACTCTGCTGCCCAGGCCACAGTGTAGTGGCATGCTCACGGTCACCCTAGCATCAACCTTCTGGTCTCCGGCGATCTGTCCTCCTCAGCCTTCCAAGTAGCCGGAACTACAGGCATGTGCTACCACACCCGGCTAATTTTTGATTTATTGTAGAGACGAGGTCTCACCAAGTTGCCTGGGTGGGTCTTGAACCCGCGGACTCAGTAAATTCTCTCGTCTCGGCCTCCCAAAGTGCTGGGATTACAGACTGAGCCACCGAGTCCGGCCGAATTTATTTATTTTTTAAAATGTCCCAGTTCTCTCAAATCTTTAAAGTATACATGTCCAATTCCACAGGATTTCCTGTAGGCAAACACACACTTATAAACCACCATTACATTTTAATCCTAATTGAATACTTTGCCCGACATAACTCCATGGCCCAAAACACACACACTCTTGCAAATTTGTATCAGTTAGCATTGTCTCCCTATGCCATCTTTAGTCCTAATGGAGACTAAAGACAAAGAGTCAAAACTTAGGACTAAAGACGGCATAGGTGGACAATGCTAACTGAAACAAATTTGCAAGAGTGTGTGTGTTCTGGACCATAGTTCTGATAGGTTCTAATAACATAGTGTTAACAGGTCCTGATAGCACAGTGGTTCAACAAAAACTAGCTGTGCACTAGAGATCTAGCCCACACATGCATAAGAAGTCATAAACACAGATGTCCACGGCAAAACCTTTTTTGGAGGAGCAAAACATTGTAACTGAAATTGCCATCAATATATTGAATCAGTTGTGGTACAACCATATCGTAGAATAATAATGAGCCCTTAAAAGGAATGACCTCGATTGGTGATTGGTATGTATGGATTTGGATAGATCTACAAAACATAGGGCTTAGTTAAAAAAGAAAGAAAGAAAACAAGCTACAGAAAAAATAAAATAGGATCCTATTTATTTAAAATAATCACAAAACACAACTGTCTTGCTCTATGCACCAGTTAGTATATGCTTATTCACATAAAGACATCTGGAACACACACACACACACACACACACACACACACACACACACACACACACACAGTTAGCTATTGTTAGGAGGGAAGACAGTAAGTTGGAGACTGAGGATGCAAGTCTAAAATTCTTCTGTTCTTCTTGATTATGGGAGTTTTACAAAAAGAATTCACCGTGGTAAAGTAGTTCTCACTTATCTGAGAGGGATACATTCCAAGACCCCGGGTAAAAGCCTGAAACCACAGATAGTACTAAACCCTAAATATATTATGTTTTTTTCTATACATGTATACCTATGATAAAGCTTAATTTCTAAATTAGGCACAGTAAGATATTAGCAACAATAACTAAAAATAACATCGAACAATTATAACGATATATTGTAATACATGCTATGTGAATGGGCTCTCTTTCTCAAAATATTTTATTGTACTCTACTCACCAGTTTTTGGACCACAGTTGACCACGTGGGCAATTGACACTGTAGAAAGAGAAACTGTGGAGAAGGAGGGACTACTGTATTTACATATATTTGCGTAGTAAAAGAAAATGACTAAAACCATAAGTACCTCAAGAATAGATTACAAAAGTACCCGTGGGCCATGTGTAAATTTAAGTTTAAGCAAATTTCCCACCTAATTCCACCCATGTCACGAGGGCAATGAAAAACAGTGTTCGTCGGAATACCATTTTCTAAACAATATAATACTGATGACCTGCTAGGTGGCAGGGGCTGTGCTGGGCATTTTCTACACAATGGCTTGCTTCATCCGTGTGGCAACAGGTTGGTTATGGCGAACCCTGTAGGAAAGCGGCTTAGAGACACAGAACTTCTGCAGATCTCAAAGCCACCTACGTCAGAGGCACAGTTTCATTTCACGAAAAATGTCTCAAGTACTATTGATCAGCAATTGTCATTTAGAAAACTCAGCAACTCAAAAATCAGACCATCCACAGGCCAGGTGTGGTGGCTCATGCCCGCAGTTCCAGTTACTTGAGAGGCTGAGGCGGGAGGATCACTTGAGCCCAGGATTTCAAGGCTGCAGTGAGCTATGATCTCACTACTGCACTCCAGTCTGGGTGACCGAGTAAGAGACTGTCCACCCTCTACCCCCACCACCCAAAAATAAAGTTAGAACCCCCCCGCCACACATCCACACGAAATACACATTTTGTTCAACTTCCTGCACTGCCATTGCTGGACTCTGAGAAAGCGATAATCACTTTAATGCCTGTTTCCTAAAAAAATGACCACCACCTCATCCCAACCATCCTGTATTATTGAGGCAGTTTATCAGTTTGTGAACAGTACTGGAGGAAGAAACAAAAACAAATTTCCTAATTATGTACATTTATTCTTAAAAGGAGGACAACAGGGCTCCTTGGGATACCAAAATATAGGGAAGGAAGGAGAGAAGAGAAATCACTTCTGACAATGTTCAATTATAAGGAAGGAAAAAAAGGTGTCTCAGAGCTTTCCTCCCTGTAAGGCATACCTGTGGCTCCTGGGTCCAGAAGCCCCACCCCATCTCCACCAAATGAAGAGGAAACGGGTTGAGGATATCAAGGCAGTGAAAGCAAATTGTCCATTCACTCCTGGCTGCCTCAGAAGTCATTACTGAACGTATTCCACAGGATCATAAATAAAACTGATTGGGTGTGTGGTTAAGAACATTAAAGAAACCTGGAGCGCCTTTAAAGAGCACTGTGCTGAGAGAGGAGTATTAAAAAGTGAGGCATTTCCTTTCTTCACATTTAAATGTGGTGGCTTGGGAGAGAAACCGTACTTGAAATGGATAGGAGTAATTTTCCATCATTATGGAAACCTTAAACAACCTCTGACTGCTTATACCCTCATCTCATAGCATCCTGGTAAATTGCAGTTATTTGTTCCAAACAAACAGAAAGGCCCATGCGATAATGGAGCAATTTAAGGCTGGAAGAATACGACACCTGTAATTCAATTTCATGGCAGCTGGTTTCACAACACGCTCCTCTACCTACGCTTATGACACGGGGAACTTCCCTCCAAGTGTGACAACACTCCTCTCACCAAGCTGAGGGCTCAAGATGATAAGTGGACCTTAAAAGGACAGAGACACCCATCATAGGCGAGGTGTAACTCAGCTTTGGTTCCCCAGGCAGCTAGACACCTGCTAGGTGCTCAGGCGAGCAGGGAATTATTAAACTCTCCCAACACTGAGGGTGAAACCATGAGGGATTCTATAATAAAGAACTGCTTCAGCACTAGTTGGGATGACTCACGCCTGTCATTCCAGCACTTTGGGAGGCCGAGGCAAGAGGATTGCTTGAGCCCAGGAGTTCGAGATTAGGCCAGCTAACAAAGTGATACCTCGTCTCTACAAAAATAAAAAAAATAAGCCAGGCGTAGTGACACACACCTGTAGTCTCAGCTACTTGTGAGGCTGAGACAGAAGGATAGCTTAAGCCCAAGAGATCAAGGCTATAGAGAGCCATGAGGATAACACTGCACTCCAGCCTGGGAATCAGAGTGAGACCCCAACTCTAAATAAAAAAATAAAAGAAAAGAAAGCAAGAAGTGCTCTAGGACAAAACAAAATGTCTGCTAGTTATTATCAAAGCCAGTCTTCAATATGCAAGACAATAAAGGACACACACACACACACAAAACTCTAAACTGGCTGTTGTAAAAGAACTGAAAAAAAAAAACTGATAACAACAGTCACTTAAAATCTGATCAGTGAAATGAAACCATATGAAGTTAATTAACCTTTGCTGACCGTCTGCTATCAGATGCAAGCCAGTATTAATATTAATACTGAGTGAGCTTTTTATCCCTGTGCTATCCAACTTCAGTGAATTCTCACAACTCTAAGAATGTAAAACCATGATTATCACTTCCATTTTAGAAATGAGAGAGATAAGGCTCAGAGAAGTTACATCACTCACCCAAGGTCACACAGCTGGTAAAAGGTTAAAGCTGTGATTCAGATGCCAACAGGGTGAGTCAGAACTTGTGTGTACCTTGGTCTCCTACAATTTGTTGAAATGCTGCCAAAATGCTGTCATGCAAACAATTTGGCTTTTTTTTTTTGACTCAGCTTTTCACTCTGCTGCCCAGGCTAGAGTTCAGTGGCAAGATCACATCTCACCTCATGCCTCAACCTTCTGTGCTCAGGTGATCCTTCTGCCTCAATCTCCCAAGTAGCTGGGACTACAGGCGTTGCCACCGTGTCTGGCTAATCTTCTTGATTTTTTTTTTTTTTTTTTTTTGTAGAGACAAGGTCTTGCCCATGGGTTCAAGATCAACCCAGGCACCTTGGCAAGACTTCGTCTCTACTATAAATAAAAAATAAGCCAAGCGTGGTAGCGCATGCCTGTAGTTCCAGCTACTTGGAAGGCTGAGGTGGAAGGATTGCTGAAGCCCAGCAAGTTGATGCTGGGGTGGCAGTGAGTGTGCCATTGCACTCCCCCCTGGGCGACAGAGTGAGACTTCAACTAAAAACAAAAAAATTTAATGATTTAACTCAAAGATGCAAATCTATCATTTCACAAGAGAACATCGGGCAAATAAATTTTGCTTTCCTCAAGTCTTCCTACCCATGTTTTTAAAATTAGCTAAGAGATGTAAAGAACTAAACTGAGACACAAGAATGCACTTCCCTATTTTAATGGCTGCAATTATGCAGCATTAGCTACAGCAACCACAGGTAGGATCTCAACCATGATTGACATCATCAAAGGCAAAGAGTCCCTAGAATGGAGCTCCCTTCTCTGCCAGGAGGGGACCAGGATCATGGACCAAGTACTGATACTGCAGATGCAGGTTGAAGGCTAGGATGCATCAAGAAAGGATCTTTAAGATAACACGGTTGATGGCAGCATCCTGCACCATGGATATCTACTTAAGACAAAGTCAAGGATTCTGAAGCAAGGTCTAACTTCAAGTTCACAGAAATTAGGGAGAATGTTTAAGACCACCACACCCCCAACCTCACCTTGTGTCTAGGGCAGGGATGTGTCATATAGACTGTCTGAACTTTGAGAGGGCAGGTAAGAGGGACTCTGGCCTAATTCTCTGAAAGTTGCTATCAATAGTCTTCACCCTCTTGCACACAGGGAACCTCAAGCAATCCTACAACCTACTTCTCTGGCCAGAGAGGGATGCTACAGTGCCCCAGGGTCAGGTATCCTGGTACCCAGGAATAATGCAAAACCTACATCAGCATTCATTTGTACAAGCAGATGGGGTAAACAGAGGATGAGGAGAGGGTGAATGGCCTTTACTTAGCAGGGTTGGGCAGGTATTCCAGCTGGAGGCCCATCAAAAGAGATACACTTGTTCTGACCACACAATGTAGGGGACTGACATCTGGTCTCTGGAGTCATAGCCCTGGCATCCAGTCTTGGGTGTGTCACAGATTCTCTGGGCATTCTCAATCTCCTTCTTGGAGGCCCAGCATCCTCACCTATGCAATGAGGAACCCTAATGGAGTGTTTATGCATATTAGCAAATCAGCATACTCAAGGTTAGTATAGCACAATATAGAGTATCATTGAAAGCAAATTAGTAGCTGGTCTTGGTAGCTCAGCCTGTAATCCCAGCACTTTGGGAGGCCGAGGTGAGTGGATTGCCTGAGCCTGCAGGTTCGAGACCAGCCCGAACAACTTGGCAAGACCTTGTCTCTACAATAAATCAAAAGTTAGCCAGGCATGGTAGCGTGCACCTATAATCCTGGCTACTTGGAAGGCTGAGGCGGAAGGATCGCCGGAGCCCAGCAGGTCGACACTGGGATGGCTGTGATCATACTACTGCTCTCCAGCTTGGGTGATGGAGTGAGACTCAAAAAAAAAAAAGTAAACTAGTATAGTCAAGTATATCAGTAAATTTGTGTTTTTTTGCCGAACACAAAAGTTAGACCACATAGACACCCAACAAACTATTTCTCATCTTCCCTACCCTTCCTACCCTTTCATGGTAGAAAAGAAGATGATGAAACATGTTTAGGTCAAAGAGAAATACCCAACCGTCTTAAGGGGAAACACCTCACAGGCCATAAGATCATAGAAAAGTCAAACAGATCCAGAGGATGTGCAGATAGATAGTTTTCTAGTTATAGCAATGAGTATCTAAGAGAAAGTAACCATTCACTTTTGCAGGCATCTTCACAAATGGCTTCCAAGGAAATTAGGTCAGGCAGAATGAATGCTGTGGGGGTATAAAATAGGAGAAAACCTCAGTATCTGCAATGATCACTAAAGCATCAACTTTTTGGTGCTTCACTTTCGGGTGATTTTTATTTTCCTGATTTGGAAGAGGGATACCATTTATATTTATTCTAATACAGAAAAAGATGAATTATCTGCGAGAAAGTGAAGTACCAACTTTTTAAAAAATAAAGTGCCTACTGAACACATCATTGCAAAAGCAAACAGGAAAATGAGGCCGACTGGGCTTTCCCTGAATAACAGATCACCTTTATCAGTCATGCAATTTTGTATAGCCACTCCACTCCCTGGGTCTTGGTTTTCTTATCTCTAGAATGGGGATATAAAAACAACCTTTTCTCTCATGGGGTGGCAGTGAGGATTATATAAGCCACACGGGAAATACAATTGGGACAATGCCTAGTAGGAAGTGATTGCTCAGGAAATGTCATCATCACCATGGTTGTTATTGGTCCTGATCAATTTGTGGGTGGGTGAAGGCAACTCTCAAAACATGAAGATTCGGGGATACTCATACATGGTATAGGGAATTTAGTAACTTTTTGACTCATCTTAGTCCTACAGTTATAACTAGATAAGTGATTCAGGCATATATCAAATAATTGTTTTGATAAAACTATAAATTTCAGAATTTATTGATGAAAATATATTCCAGACATCCTGCCAGTATTCGGATTTTTTTTTTCTTTCTCAATTCAAGTCAAAAGACTTTATTGAACATGCACGTGAACTGGCTGATGAGCTGGGCACAGTGGATACAGGAGTAAGCTTAGTAATTGCTTTGACGGTGTGTCAGATACCCTTGTCAATACCCACGATGACAGAGAATCTTTGTCCTTGACTATTAGCGCTGACGATTTGAAAGAGCTCAAATTAGTTCACAGCCAAATTCAGGTGACTAAGCTGGGTTATAAAACTGAGGCCTGCTTTGAAAGGAGTCAGGTTTTCTTGTGTGCCTCAAAAGAATTCTGAAAGTAATTTTCGAAGGGCTTTTTTGCAAATAAGTGCGTGCAGAGTTGCTGAAATGAGTGCATGGATTTGAAGAGGACAGTGGATGGTTTCAATAGATAAGGCCCGGTGGTTTCATCAGGAATCAGGCTCTTAAAACATTCCCTTGCAGCAGAGACCACATTTTCTGTTCCCTTTAAGTCTTCTCGTGCCACTTAGTAGAGTTTTGTGCACACAGTGAGGCTCAATCAAGCACCTATTCTACGGGCTGTGAAAGATGCCCCCAGGTGGTGACCCATGCCTTAGCCCCCCCTAACATCTCTGGATGGTTCAGAACCTTTTCTTATTTCGTTCTTGCCACACTCGGCTGAAACACAGCCCATTGCTTTCTGCTGAAATTTTATTCCCTGCTGTTCCCGCTACTACCTCTGAATGCTTGCCAGGATACAAGAGCTTGCAGGAGCCCTAGGAGGGACAGTAGTTACAAAGAAACCACTGGACTTTGTCTAGTGGAGGGCAATGTGAGTCTTCAGTGTGAACCAGGTTGGTGGAAAGGGCAGGAAGAGTGTCGTGTGAATGTCAAAGCCCCAGTATACCCTTGACTAGTAATTAAGACAAGAGCTCTGGAGAGCATGGAACAGATCTATCTCCAAAGGTAAATACAAATGTTAGAGGTTCTCATAGACACCCAATAATTTTCCTAAACTCAGCAAGACATCATAGGTCTATAATGAGTAAATATAGTGAATAAGAAGGAAAATAAGCTCTTAAACAGACAAATTTGGGTTCAAATTCTAACTCTACCCCCTGATCGCTATGTAAGGATACATGGATCATATAACCTCTCAAAGCCTCAGTTTTCTAATCTGTATTATAGGTATTCTAATAGTTCCTAATTATTTGATGTTGCAATATTAAATGCAATCAAGCATTTGACACATAGTAAGAATTCAGCAATTATTTATAGTTATTAATATTATTAATTAGAAAGTCTTCAGACAATAGCTATTTGTTTAACCCTCTCTATCAACCTGTATGAGTTTTTCTTCATATGTGCTTTCCAAATATATATGTGTCCCATACTAAGTACCATTCTGTCGTTCTGTTTTCATGTGTGGTTTTTTTGTTTGTTTGTTTGAGTTGGAATCTCACTCTGTTGCCCAGGTTGGAGTGCAGTGGCATGCTCACAGCCACCCCGGTGTCGACCTGCTGGAATCCAGCAACCCTTCCACCTCAGCCTTCCAAGTAGCCAGAACTACAGATGCATGACACCCAGCTAATTTTTTTAAAAATATATATTGTAGAGACAAGTTCTCATCAAGTTGCCCAGGCTGGTCTTGAATCTGCAGGTTCAGGCAATTCTCTCACTTCGGCCACCCTAAGTGTTGGGATTACATGCATAAGCTACTGTGCCCAGCCTGTTTTTGTTTTGTACACACAGGGTCTCAGTCTTTTGCCCAGGCTGGAAAGCAGTCACATGATCACTGCTCACCTTCTGGGCTCAGGCAATCCTTCCACCTCAGCTGGGACTACAAGCACACACCACAACACCTGGCTAATTATTGTATTTTTTGTAGAGACGGGTTCTTGCTTTGCTGCTTTGATGGTGTGTCAGATACCCTTGTCAATATGCACAAGGGCAGAAAAACTTTGTCCCTGAATACAAGCATTGATGACTAGAAAGAGTTCAAATTACTTCACAGTTAAGTTCAGGTGAATAACCTGGGTAATAAAACTGAGGCCTGCTTTGAAAGGAGTCAGATTTTCAAACACCTGGGCTCAAGCAATCCTCCTACCTCAACCTCCCAAAGTGCTGGGATTACAGGTGTGAACCACCGTGCCCAGCCTTGTTTTCATGGGTTTTCAAAAAATTTACTCTTTTCAGTGAGAATCTGCATTATTCTGCAAAGCCTTAAACTAAAGTAAGGATTAAAAATGTGAGCTTCAACAAGCTGAAAAAAAATCCACACTTGGTTTCATAAATGCCTTACTTCCCTACTTTCTGAAATAGCTGATAACTCTTGGTCTTAATTTCTGTCCAGTGGAGATTAAGCCTTGCCAGGTGATGGTAGGGAAATAACCTATAGCATGGCTAATTGGATTTTTAATCTTCACTAGTCTTTAGCAAGGGATACTCGTTACGTTTATGTGTTGGCTGAAGTGTTAAAACTGCCAGTCAGTTAAGTGCCAAATGGAGCAACTGGTTACCTAGATATTTACAGTGATTCATACTTTATTTTTAGGGAAATATTTTAAGTTATTTTCCATCGAAAATATAGAAATTAAAGCTGCAGTTGAATTAAAATGAGAAATGCAAATACTCATCAGTCAAGGAAGATTATTTTTAAAGACTAATTGAAATGTAATTGCTCAAAAATTAAAATAAAATATACAGAATAATAAAGTCTAACACTAAGATATATTTTAAAGCAAATAAAGGAGCATATTTATTTTTGTCCTTTAAGCAGGACACAATTCTCCAAATATTAACTGTTCAACAGCAGAAACATACTGCACTGAATAGTATAAAGATAGAAAAGATGATATTAAATATTCTAATACATGGGTAGGACACTAGAAATTTCAGTTAGTGAAATTCAGAGGAAAAAACAAGTTATAACAAAAAATTGTGCTTCTGAAGTATCTAATTAATAGGTTTGTGTTTATCTTATCTTCTGAACCATTCTTAGCCTCATAATTCTGCCATGAGAATATGATCAAAACACTTGAGTACTTGAAAGTGAGAAATGGGATTTCGGGTTACAGTAACAGGAATAACAGGAGGCTGGCTTCAAGTGGAAGTTGAAAGCTACAAGTAATTATGTATGTGTCAGTTTCATGTATGTATCATGACGGAGAAGCTAGAGCTTGTCCTTGGTGGACTATAACTTTTTCCTGCAAGGAATTTCTTATGTGAACTCATTTAAATATGCAGATGTAAAACAAGTACCTACTTATGATTCTTGCAGAAATCTTAAATCTGTGAAGCAACCAAGAATGCAGGTGCTTCTAAGTGTTAGGTCAAGAAAATGAGCAGATAGGAAAAGAGAGATGGGAGACAGACAGCTCAACAGTAGCACAGGTTTATTTTAGGGAGGAAATCTGTGGAGTGGGACTCCAGATAAGACTAAAGCCCACCCCTACTTACAGGCTAGGGCAGTTACAGGGCTTGAGGGAAAAATTTTGTGGTTCGTGTTGTTGGGGAGGGAGGTAAAATAAGTCTCATGGTTAAGTAAGTTGGGAGGAAGTCTTATGGTTAGGCTAGGCATTACATATGGCAGGCTGGTCCAGTTGGTAATTTTCCATCTCAGGGTAGCTAGCAAAATGGCAGAGACCATTTAAGATAGTGTCTCAGCTGTGTTCGATGGCTCCACCTGTAGTCCCAGCACTTCAGGAGCCCAAGGCGAGTGGATTGCCTGAGCTGGTGGGTTTGAGACCAGCCTGGGCAACTTGGTGAGACCTCGTCTCTACAATAAATAAAAAATTAGCCGGGTGTGGTGGTGCTTATAGTTGTGGCTATTTGGAAGGCTGAAGCGGAAGGTTTGCCAGAGGTCAGCAGGTCAACTCTGGGGTGTCCATGAGCGTGCCACTGCACTCCAGACTGGGCGACAGAGTGAGACTCCAACTCATAAAACAAACAAACAAAAATGATAGTGTCTCTGAGGTTAACACTAAGAAGCTCGGCTTTCAGCTTAGTAAGTTAAAATGGGTTGATTCATCTTGACCAGGACTCTTCTTTTTAAGACTCATTTAAACTTTTTCTAAATATGGATTTTAACTGGACTATATTGAAAACAATTGCTTATGGTGAGGTTCAGAGATGTATAGGCTTTTACTGTTTTTGTCAAAGGATCTGCTCAGAGAAGACCATAAAGCTAGAGCAGACCAGAAGAGAGATACAGGTTTGAGTTTTGGGTTTGGTGTTGGGCTAGGAATGGGAGGATTGGTGTCCTCCTATACAAGTGCAGGCTTGTATACATGTGAATACATGTTTTTCAGCTCCTATGACTGCCTCCCTTGGGCTTTGGCAAGCCAGGCCAACAGTGGCAGAGGTTGGGTTTTCCCTAAAGAAAATGGATATTATCACTGTTATTGAGCAAGAAGGCAGCGATGGAAAGAAAAGGGCGGTGGGTGAGAAGAGGACAGGGTGAAGAAAAGGAAGGGAGGAGAAGAACGAATCAGGTCTTTTGTATCATGCCCTGGCACTCTATGAACCACAAAACCGCTATTTTTGAATCTACAATTGATGACTTTGGTCTAAAATATGTTTCTCGTGCTGTAGCTCTGGGGTTAACACAAGGGCTCTGTAGCCATATGCCACAGTATGAACGTCCAGGGGACAGCCTTCTGAAATTGAGTAATGTGTAGCACTGAGACAATTCATTTAACTCTCTGGGTTTCAGTTTCCTCGAGTGGAAAAAGTGTGGCATAAATTCACCTTTCTTGGCGATATTGAAACTGGCCTAGCTTTCCCATAGAACTAATGGTTACAGTTTTTTGAATAAATGTAGAAATTGACCTTTCTGACCTTGGAAATTGAAACTTTTTCTTTTTCTTTTTTTTTTTTTTTTTTTGAGCTGGAGTCTCACTCTGTCGCCCAGACTGGAGTG